>NC_061818.1:26355919-26657202 GCF_021462225.1 Girardinichthys multiradiatus
TTGTTACACTTCTATTTTCTCACACCATTCTACTGGTAAGTACATATAAAACTAACAGCACAGATGTTGTCTTTCATTTACATGATTGATGATTTTGTCAGCTAATACGCTTAAACCGAATCCAGATTTTACAAAAGAGAAATATTGCAGTGTTTCAACTCCCTGATGGTCAGAATTTTATGAAGGCCACCTGGATTTATTTTGATTTCATGGCTTAAGAATTAGGAGAAAAATTGCAGTGGGTGAGTGTGGGTGAGTTTTGTGGGTGAGTTTTTTCCAAGACAACTTCAACATTCAGTGTCTAGTAGCTGTACATTATTACTTTGTGGTTTCTACTGAGCAATAACATTTTAGAGGACAAAAAAAAAATGTCTACATTGACAGCATAATAAAAGGTGTAAAATTAAGCACAGTTCCAAAATTGAAAATTGATTCTCTTAGATGTGCTCCATCCAGTCTAACTGAGATTGTGCTGTTTTGCAAACAATGTTGGGCAAAAGATTTAGTCTCTAGATGTGCGAAGCTGGTAGAGACATAACCCAAAAGACTTGCAGAGAAAGGTGGTTCAAATAGCTTTCAAGTCAGAGGGCTGAATACATATGCATGTCACACTTCTTAGATTTTTATTTGTCAACAAATCTGAAAATGATGTATTATTATTCTTCCACTTAACTACTTAACTAACTACTTAACTACTATGTACTACTTTGTGTGAATCTCAATAAACTACTACTAGCCCATAAATCCCCTGAATCATGTTAGAGATTAAATATGTCATTTACGTATTATGGTACAAGAGCAATAATAAATAAAACTGATTACTTATTAATATCCACACTGGTAATCCACTTTATTATATGTGTATTAAAGCACATTACTTACTATTGCACGCTAAGTTAAAGTGCTTCTAATAAAAATATAAAGTGCCTAAGGCATTTCAAAGCTGCAGCCAATCTAAGAGCAGTATCTGTTCAGTGTCTCACTAATGGGACTGATGTAAATATGTTCATTTGAGAATCGTATCTCCAATTTATGGCAGCTCATAGTGTGAATGAAGATTATCCAGGGATTACATTGTCTGGGAAAAAACCCATTTGATGTGTATTTATGCATGGCTTATAGATGTGGTAATGCGGAATTAGGTTCTATCATGGCTGGAAAAATAAAAATGTAAAAAAAGAAGTTTCACTCCAACGTCCTCACATTTGGCTCCGCTTCAAGTTTTAATTTAGTGATACTCATACCCCAAAAGTTGAAATTTAACAGATGTTTATGATGCAAATTGCAGGCTATAACTGCGTGGTGTGGAGGGCCGCATTAAGCCTTCAAATCGCTCTTGCCTTTTCTCGGGTGCCAGCAGCTTTATGCCGTATCTGCTTGATCGTCCACACTCATTTAAATGTGCGATTGCAGCCAGCTACAGTCAATCCCTTCGCTTTGTAGGTCCTCAGAGGGGGAGAAAGTTCAGAGAATTACCAACATGAAGTTTTTTTTTTTTTTTTAAACCAATGTGTTAGTTAGGAGTAGCGGTGGGAACATTTCAATAACACAGCGGGAGAAAAAAGGCTCTCTGAATACATTAACCTGATGGGAGATGGTGTTCCAATTTACATTTATTTAATTTCTAACAATAACCTCTAGGATATACAGTACATGACATTGTGTGAAAACTAAAATTGCTGTGGTTGTAAGTTAGTTTTGTATTTATTGGCCTGTCAATAAATAATTAAAAACTAAATTAAAAACCCATCAAATTCAGAAGTTTTTAATACCTTTGCCTACATCACATTCTTTTGCATGTGAAATGGCAGAGCAGTATTAACAGTTTTAACTTGGAATGAGACAAAGTGGTTTTTGCTTTTATAATCTTTCCTATCATCCAAAGAGGAAGAAAACCCAGCCAACATCACTGCAGTCACTCTGGGAGCGATGTTTTGAGTGCAAGCTTAAGAATATAATTAAAGCAACATCATCAGCCTCATATATTAGATAGAATTCTTGGCAAACGAGCTCCAAGCTGTATTTATGTCACACGTGAAATGAGAACTATTGATTAAGAGCTGTGGTTTTCGTGTAAGACAACTTGCAATTTGCCGATCAAAATGACACAATCCTTACAAGTAGAAATCTGGGCTTCTTTTAATAATCATGAGATGAACAGATGACAGGCTTTTTTAGAAAAAAAGAGGGGTGGTAATGTACACTGGGAATTTGATTGTATGGGTATAGCGTGTATATAATCAAATTTAAAGGAGAAATATTCCATTTTGTTATCTTAAATTGAGTACTTACCTAATCAGAGGGGGGAAAGAGAAATACACATCTTTCATCTTCTTATGTGGTCTGTCAGAATTAGCATCTAATCATTATTCAGTATTTTCACTCTCAGCATGCATAATTTCATGATATTCACATAGGGGGTTATTATGCTCACCCAATTTTAACAAGTCATGTTTCTTGCTCTAAACCATCTTAAAGTAGCATGTGAAGAGAGTGAAGCAATTAGTATCTCTGAATGAGATTTTTTTTTTTCCAAGCTTTGTTCAAGTTACACGCTTCCCACTCAGTTGCTGTTACTTTGCCTGATAATTGAGTGAGCAAAGTAGATTGAAATCATGTAAGAACCAGTCAAATGTTACCATTACTATAATGTCAGGGCATTCGGATCTTTGTTTCTTTGCTGAGTTAGTCCTGACTACATGTCCTTGAACGATGTCTCAAGACGGAGTTCTTCCTCTGTCCTCCCCCAGTGCTGCACTTCACAGATGTGGAAGCAGTGAAAAAGAAAGCGTGGATGCCTGAAAGAGGTGAGTTGTGTGAACTGGAAAGAGGTTGACAGCTTCTCTGGCTCTGCCAGAACCTGTCACAAATCTCCACAAAGCAGGATTTTTTACTCGTGCAGGGATGATGGAGGAAAATAGAGGATGTAGGCCTCGAAATAATGCGCTGGAGAGGGTCAGCAATATGGCAAACCCTATTCTGTCAATTCTCACACTCCAGAGGTCTCAATTAGGTGCTGGGACTGGGTTTTCCTATGTGCTGCTTTCTCCACAAAGGTGACCCTGCTACATTTCAGACCTCTGTGGTAATAGGAATAGATAAATGCATATCCCCTCCTCTCGCCACATACTCATCAGCCTCTGATCAGATATTACATAAAAATGTTTTCTTTTTAAAGAGCTTGTCTTTCCCAAATAAAATTAGGCAGGCTATGCCAATTAGGTTTTAAAAAGTTACGGTTTAAAAAAACTCAAACAATTTCCATCATGGCAATTTCTACATTTTAAATTTCTTCTAACAAGAACCAGAGGACCAATCACGAAAGTACTGAATAAACTTTGTTTCATGAGACCACATGACATGTCTACAAATATTAAGGTTCTGGTCCCTGAGCACATTTGCAAGGTGTAAAATGGCTTTTTATATTGCTTTTGAAACGTTGACTTATTTTCCTCCAAGTGGCCTCTCAGCCCATCTTGATACTGGAAACTTGATAATGACACTATCTTTTTCACTTTCTGTAGCACATATCGTACTATTCCCCAGGTGTGTACCGCGACCCAGGAACTGCTTTCCGGGTGACTTTGTCCCGTCTTGGTGTGGGGTCGGCGGCTTTTTGTGAGTACAGGGCTTTGTGGTGTCTGCTCTGTTTTGCTTGTGTGTGGAGGCTGGGGTGGTGCTGGGCGCGGCCCTTGTCATTGGGACTGGTTGCTTCTTTGTGGTATATGTACCTGGACCTGGAAGTACAGAGTATGTATGGAGCATGTGAGTGAGTGCACAACGTCCATTTATTGTGTGTTTTTAAGTTGGGTGTGTGGGTGTGAGTGTTTTTATGTGTACGCATGAGAGTGGAAATGTGTGATTGTGACTGTGTGCACCAGTTTTTTTGGCTGCTCCCTCTCCTGGAGCTTAGGCCCCCCATCAAATGTGAGACCTATTTCCTCCCCGCCACACTCCCTGCCGGTGGCTGGTGTCTCTGCTCGCTGGTGTACTGGTGGTTTTCGCTGTCTGGGAAATGGGTATATTGGTGTGTGCAAGCTCACTCCCGGTGGCTGCTTGCCAGGGTCTGGGCCCTCTGGCTCTGTCAGACCTCAGCTGGGGCGTGATGTACCCCGGGGTCTCGGGTCTCTGGGGCAATGGCTGGATCTACTCCGGTGTAGACGGCTGCTGGTGGGGCATGTGGGCTCGTGACTTAAGCTTCCTGGGGCTTCTACACTGTGGCTGCTGGGTGGTTCCCCTGGGGCTCTTCTCTGGGGGGGTTGCAGAAGTCCCAGCGGTGATCCTCTCTGGGTTCCCGTGCTCTGGGGTGGCCTTTGGATGTCTGTTGCTCAGATCTCCTCTGTGTCTGTCTCGGGTCCAGGGGGGCAGGTCTGTGGTTCCTCACACTCGCTATTGCATATTTTTATAGAGACATCTTATATACATAAGTGCACTCACACTTACACCCACAGGTGTTTGGATTCAGGTGTTAACAGATACACAGATGTTCTATATTGAGCTACAGTCGTCACTAAATACAGCTTGCATTCATTAGTACCGTGCACTCTCCGATAACTTTGCATGATGGACATACTTCCATTTAATAGTTTGAACAGATTAACATTGACACTTTTAGGCATCTGGAAATTGTTCCCAAGGAATTGGCCAGATTTGTGGAGGTAAACAATTCTCCTGATCTCTTGCAAGGTAGCACAATGTTTGAGGTGTTGCCTTAAAGTACATCCACAAGTGTTCTTTCACTCCTTTTGACTCAAATGTTGTAAATTAATAAATCAGAACCTTAAAAATGTTTTCTAGATTGTTTAAAGGCATATTAATCCTAGTGTATATATACTTCTGAATTTAAATAAAGTAAATAAATCTTTAATAGAACCTCACTTTTAATTTCCTGGCATTTAACAAAAAGAAAGAGTGCAATTTTATAAAGTGTAAGGACATGTTTTCTTTTTATTATTTCTGGGTTCAAAAAACAGACACTCATTGTGTAGAAACTAAATGACCCATGACTGTTACTAAGGTAATGTTGACAAGCCATAAGGGTCATTTCTGTTACCAAGCTCACTATGGGCTGGCTACCTTAAAGGAAATCCCAAATATTTCACCAGATTATCTATTTATTTGAGAATTAATTTAATTAATATATCAAACAATGTTACTTTTAGGAAAAATAAGGACAGGACATGAAACAATGTTGCATTAGGGAAAAAATAGAAACAGTCAAAAGCTAGAAGGCCCACATGGAGGCCCAGTCCCTGGTTAGACTTTTGAAAAGTTAAACTTAAACTACAGATACGAAAAACCTGTTTAACACTAACAGTAAAATAAGACATAAAGAAACATGAAAACTTTGATAAAATTGATGGAAAATCTAAAAGCAAAAATAGAATACATTAAAACAAAATAGCTGACAATTAATCGCTATGTAAGCTTATGTGTTTTAATGTTCACTCATTTGTCTCTGTTTAGGACATTTTTGTTAATATCAATTTATGATACTTGTGTTTACACTGTAAGGAGCAGAATGACAAAAAGGTCTCTTCTGTGCAGTAAGATCTTAACAACTAATACTTCATACTACAATGCTTCTTGAAAACTGAAACATTTAGCAGGTGCTTATTCCATATTTTTGCTTAAGTCTGGTATGTATCAAAAAGCAATAAAAATGTTATGGATAACATAACGACCGGAAAAAGGTGGCTTGTCCTCTTCAGGTTGGAGGGGAGTTCCTGCCTCAAGTCGAGGAGTTCAAGTATCTCAGGGTCTTGTTCACGAGTGAGGGAAGAATGGAGCGGGAGATCGACAGATGGATCGGTGTGGCTGCCGCAGTAATGGGGGCGCTGTGCCGGTCCGTTGTGGTGAAAAGAGAGAGCTGAGTCAAAAAGCGAAGCTCTTGATTTACCAGTCAGTCTACGTTCCTACCCTCACCTATGGCCATGAACTGTGGGTCATGACGGAAAGAACGAGATCCCGGATACAAGCGGCTGAAATGAGCTTCCTCCGTAGGGTGGCCAGGCACTTCCTTAGAGATAGGGTGAGGAGCTCGGCCATCCAGGAGGGGCTCGGAGTAGAGCCGCTGCTCCTCCACATCGAGAGGAGCCAGTTGAGGTGGCTCGGGAATAATGGATGCCCCCTGCCTT
Organism: Girardinichthys multiradiatus; assembly: GCF_021462225.1. Lineage (NCBI taxonomy): Eukaryota > Metazoa > Chordata > Actinopteri > Cyprinodontiformes > Goodeidae > Girardinichthys > Girardinichthys multiradiatus. The sequence goes on from NC_061818.1 coordinate 26,362,057, forward strand.
CCCCGGGAGGTGTTGCAGGCACGTCCCACCGGGAAGGAGGCCCAGGGGACAGCCCAGGACATGCTGGAGGGACTATGTCTCTCGGCTGGCACTGGGAACGCTTTGGGCTCCTCCCGGAGGAGCAGGAGGAGGTGTCTGGGGAGAAGGACGTCTGGGTGTCTGTGCTGAGTCTGCTGCCCCCGCGACCCGGTCCCGGATAAAGCGGAAGACGATGAGTACAAGAATAACTTTATTTTAGCAGTAGTCATTAATGCCTACGTATTTTATCCCAGGGCTTGTTAGTAGTTCCTGAGATCCCAACACTGGAGCTGAATGATAAATTTCTGTGAAAGAGGGTGTTTGTCTACTTCTAACTAGGTAAATAAAACATTCCCAACACTGATTGCTGTTCACGTCTTGGCCCGGCAGAAGGGGGAACAACGACCAGGCCGTGTAGATGTAATGAAAGGAGGTAATAATTATTTGTTCTGTGTCAGCTGCTCCGTGCCATTAGCATTTACTGGCAGCTCCTGCCACTCAGCGTTTGGCAGCTATGCACTCTGACACACTGATAAGAATCACAATCACCAGCTTTTCCACATGCATACATTATGATGGCAGGCACCATGATACTTCACACTTAGTGGAACACTGTTAACATACCAGCGGCGTCGCTCTCATTCAGAGGTTCAAAGAGTTGGGGAGGAAAGCAGAGATGGCACATGGCATTTTGAGTCCATGAATTTTGCCTGAGAATATTCTGTATTAAACACACACAAACACACTAAGATGGAAATACGCACAAAAAGTGGAACAAAGGAGAGCAAGTAGAACACAGATTTTGCTAATGTCAAGAGACAAGAGGACTCCAAATAAATACAACTCTATTTATATGTCAATGATGGGAGGGTTATTTTCTGTTTGGGGCAATGAGCAATTAAATCAGGACCTGTCTAATAGCTATATCTTCACAGAGCTGCCCACAGGTCCCAGGATGGACAGACAACACAGCTTCACAGGTGCATCTGATTATCTCCATCTCAGCGCGCAAGAAATAAGGTTTCCCCCACCATACCATCCACTAATTAGGATCTAATTATCTCGCCTGTTGTAAACAATCACAGCAGATGGCATTACGCACAGTATTAACTCTAATGACCCAGGGCCTTGTGGAACTCACATTTCAATGCGTTTGTTTATTTTATTTATTACATTACTCTTTGTCCTACTTTCCAAATTCAATTAGGCCTATTTCCAATCCTATCAAGTCCTGAGAAGAAGCTGGATGGTGCTTTTGTGTTTTTTTTTTTTTTTTCAATTATTGCCATTTTTCAGCTTTTTCTGGCTCTCTGTATTTGATGTCGAATGAACACTCAGCTGTCCTCCCAACTCACACACACACACACTTCCTGCCCGTTGAAAAGAGAAAAGAGAAAAGTTGGAACGTTCACTTCGTTCTCAGTCTGTCCCGCCTGGGAAATAACACCATCACTAAATCAGGTTGAATGCCTTGGCCATTTCTTTTAGCGCTCGAACCATAAGAGCTCTCCAAGCTTCCACATCCCTAACAATTTAATACAGCTTTGTCCTTAAAAACTCAGGAATTGCCCAATCTGTCACTGGCAAGAATATGTTCACAGCTCATTGCTGTTCTGAGACATAAATCTTATTTGTGTGCCACAAAGTCCGACATGAACCCCTGCTTTATCTTCCACAAAGCTACTCTGTGACGACTCCTTGATGATTAAAGATATAACTTTCTCACATCTCACCGCAGTTGTTCAACTGGGGTTTCGCCATTGCTCATTGGACGAGGCTGAGCTGGCTAGAGACTGGATCCTGCAGAGGGCATGTAATAGTGACTGTGGGTGTGCGAGGTCTCATTAATTGAGGCCGGGCCTTGTGCCTGTGCTCCTCTGTGAGCTGTGCTCTCTGCCAGAAGCTGGACTTGCTAATTAGGCTCCTGGATATCACAGACATGTCCCTGGGTGCGCTATACAATACACTGTTATTGCTGGAGAGATTAAGAGAGAGCAAGACTATGGGAATGACGGTACAGAGTCAGAAGGAGTGCAAAAAGACCAAATAACATCAAGAAACCCCTTGACAGACAGCAAAGATGGAAAGGACATGGTGATTGAAAATGCATAAGAAGAGATACCAATGTGGAAAGGGTATGGAGACAGTAAATGAGAACTACTCTATTGAAACAGATCACGCCCGCCAAGTAAGGCAGACTGCCACGATGTGCACAAAGGTAACTGTTATTTAGGTGGAAAAAAATAGTTAAAGGATGGGAAAATCGAAATGGAAAAAGGAAAAAAAAAAAATTCTATCAAAAGGAAGATAATTTCAGACAAGCAGAACACAGCAGAGCAGAGAGCTAGCGATATCTACTCAAAGCGAAGTGAGGCAAACAGTAAAGAATTCCAAACAGAGATAGTGTGTGGTTTTGAGTTTGTGTGCGGCTGTGAATTTGTCTGTGCTACGTGTTGGACTGTGTGTCCAGATAATTCAATCTGCTGCCCATTGACCGGCCTCCCGCTCCGTCTTCACTGCTAATTAAATCTCCATTTGTTAGCTGGATGCTACAGTACTTCTAATTGTGCTGCCGCAGCCCCTTGCAGGCATGCAGGCACACCTAGGCATGCGCCAATCCTGTGCCCCAAGGCGAGTGCGATCCCAGACACGTCACCGCGGTACATTACACCTCAATTAATCTCATCAATTACACATCAATTAACCCATGGCAATTCACTAAATGCAGCTGGGATTCAGGCAGTTTTTTATTTATCAGTGGGGACCCGAGGACTTTTTTCTGCAACATCAAAGCAGACAGAGCATTAAAAAGAAAAATATTTCAAATGATTTAACAAGAAAATCTATATTTCTTTATTCATTTATTCCTCTGAGTATTCAGCATGATTATATGGAAGTCTACATAAAAAAAGATCTGAAATCTAAATGGCGACACAGCACAAATTATCTCTCTATCCATTATCCTCCGTTTGTCTGAGATCAGGTCCTGGAGAGAGGACAACCCATACATCCTTCTCCCCAGCAAATTTCTCCAACTTTTTTGGGGACATCCCAGGGCATTCTTAAGTAAAAATGAAAGTCTAGTCTGTCAAGCAAGTCTTTGTTTTGTGTCATCATCTACAAATAGCAAAGATGACGCCTGAAGTGTTCCAAGCTAGACACCATTCTCTCCATGACTGCTTGTTGAGATTATGTCAATGAATTAGATCAGTGACAAGGGGCAGCCCTGGGAGAGTTTAACCTGCACTAAAAACAAGGTCAAATTTGTGCTCAGATTGTGGACAGAGCTCTTGATTTCATTATACAAGCATGATTTAGAGGCTGTAAATACAGGTAGGGGAATGACTTGGATACAATGAACAGTGATGGACAGATAGTCTCATTCAGCATGCAGATGCATTTCCATGTGCCATTTCTATAAATGAATGTAGAAGTACGCAGAGGCTCTCCATCTCCTCTACCTGTCTTCGGGCCTATTTGGCTTCTGCTGTAATGGGTCCCTTCACCTTGCCTTTTGTTGAAGGACACCCCTCCCTCTCTCTTCATTTCTGTTTTCCCACAACTCTTCTTCGTATCGTATCACCCCACCTCTTCTGCTTTTTCAAGTTCTCTTGATTTCAACCATTTTTCCCACCATCTGTTTCACTGTCACTCTTTTTGTTCTCTACCTGTTTGGTCTTCATTCCTTAATTCATGTCACTATCCTTTTTAACACACCTATGAGTTGGAGTGTAACTAGGTATGTGCTGTCATAGAAACAGGAAAATACTTACCCACATGCTTGTTTTGAACCTGACCTTCAGAGTTGACTTTGGTTATACAAGAACAGGTTTATATCTTGGGTGTTTTGTTAATGCTTCAGAGAGGGCTCAGTATCTTTGCCCAAACATTTAATTTCCACTTGTAAAGCAGCAAATGAATGTCAGGGAAAACCTTATTTTCCAAGTGTGTGTATAAGAATTTTTCTGTGTGTATTCATAAGGGAAGAATTGCTTTTACCTAGATGCTTTCTATGTGCTTTCCTGGAAACCTTCTTCCTTCCACGATGCTTTCACCAGACTAGGTCATTGCCATGACAGTTGCATAACCCCCATCAGAAAGATTTGCCATGACCCATCTCACATGTTAAAGACCGACTGGTAAGGCTAGATGATAACTCTACATTTACCTGGATGACACAGTTCACTGATGGCTAGATTGGACTGGGATAATAATATAGGGAAGTTATGTGTACATGTCTGTGTATAGTAAAGGACACATAGAAGATAAAGATCATTACAAATCAAAACATAGCAAGTGAAGGGTAGAGAAAAAGTGGAACTCAAGAGAACTGTAATTGTTGCTTCAAGTTGTCACTATTCCAGAATCTTAGTGATACACTACCAAGTGCTATCTAGAATGTGGTTACAAAGTCTCAAACACAAATAACCGAGGTTTAAACAGAGGAAGGCACCAGAAGCTCCACACTGCTGCTGTGGAGCTGAGGTTAGGAGGTGAAGCACAAATAAAGCAGGAGAAATACTACAAGACAAAAGCCGAATGTAAACACAGAGTGTGTGATTGCATGCCAGCATGGTGCAACGGAGAGCACAATGGGCTTTGGTATATAAAGCTGCCCCAGTGCCTGTGGTCTTTGTCTCACAGCCATTAAAATTCTGTACATGCAGCAGGGGACCCGACTGGAGTCATGCCACCATTCAACCTCAGCTGTCAGGTTAGAATAAGGTGTTTTTCTATCTGTGGTGAATGGGCTGTGGTGGTGCAGATTGGCTGTGGAGGGCAGCTGCTCTGCACAGCAGCCACATTAAAATGCCCTCCTGGTCCTCCTATTGCCAGTGTTTGGTCTTCTCCAGATCTGTCGGTTCTGTTTGGCTTTTATCTGCAGTTGTAGTGCTGGAGGAGTTTAAGTCAAGAGGGACTTCCCCTTAGCGTTCCATCTGGATGTGCAGCTTTTCAGTGGGCACTGCCATGTACCTTCCAAACCAATGCCATTTTTGCATTTGTCAGGGGAATGGAGACTGTAGCTTTTCTTCCAAAACACTGATCTTTATTTTCTGCCCCTTTTGTAAATTTAACAATAACTTCTAGCCTCACTTTTTCAAAGTGCTGGCAAAAACAGACAAAAAGATAAGATAAAAAGACAAGGAATTACCTCCTTGTCTTTTCAGAATCAGAATCAGCTTTATTGCCAAGTTCGTACATACAAACAAGGAATTTGCCTCCGGTACACTTTGCTCTTTTGTTCTGTTTTTGCATTACAGAATATACAAATTTACAATTTACAATTTACAATGTACAATATACAATGTACAATGCAATATTCTGCATTATAGAATATACAAATTTTACAATTTACAATGTACAATATACACATATCTAATAACAAATTGACTAAATATGGACCAAAAAGCACCACGAACATCAGTTAATGGGTTAAAGATGTAAATTTTTCTGGTTTGTTTAGACTTGAAATTTTACAAAAAAAGATTAGGTCATTAATTTAAATCTGTAGTCTAACTTTTCTTGACTTTTCTTTACCTTCATTTATCATGCCAGTGCAAGTGTACTTTTTTAAAATGTTTTTTGTCATCATGTAATACACTTTGAATTGTCTTGTTGCTGAAATGTGCTATACAAATAAACTTGCCTGCCTAATGTACCTCCTCTAGTCAGCAACCATATTGGTATTCAGGTGGGTCATATGGAATTTCATGCTTTAATGAAAGCAAGATTGTATACATAGTACACATAGTAACAAAATATCCCCAGGAAATTGCCTGGTGACCAGCTTTTGTTGGTTTTACACTTGACTGGGCATAATCAGTGATCATTCAGTCACAAATGCAAGCTATAAGATCGCACAGCAACGTTGTTCATTTTGGAATTTTTTGTTGAGAGAAGATTCAATGTTGCGTATTTTCAGTATCTAGAAATGTCAAAGAGAACCCTTTTTCAGAACTTAGAAAAAGCAAATGTATTTTCTGCTGAAGTATGTCACCCACCAATCAAGGTGCAAGACTTCTGAAAATGATAGGAAGCTGAATGTATTCAAGCAGAGTTGATGTTTTATGCATTTGAATAGACTTATTTTATTTGTCATGAAAAATGCTGGACTAGGAGATGTAGTCATTTGGAAATCTCAGTTAAATTTAGGATCTGCTGACTCTTTAGTCAATACACACAGAGACTGATGTTAATCAGTAATACTAACCACGTAATAAAATTCAGCTAAATTCTTGCATAAGATGTTTAAAAACTGTTTTAAATGTAATTTCTGTCATCATTTGGTCTTTATTAAAACAATCCTAAAACTTTGTTTAACGGCAAAGCTGTGTAACACCAACGGCAATCCCTTGCATACATTGCTTGATGTTGCCTCTGCTCCTGATAACAAAACACATGTTTATAGGCAGTTGAGGAGAATGCATAATTACAGTACAATTCAACACTGAACACCTTTTGATGACTGCAAAGAATTTGTAAGCTTTGGTATGTCTTCTAAACAAATAAAGTATATATGCTTAAACTATCAGCAGCTGTTTGAGCGCCATGCATTAGTTCACATCTAAATAAGGAAACATACTAGTGGGTTTTTCAACCTTGACATATGCACTCATACTGCATATTTTTAAATGTGTACATTTATGGCTGAAACATGCAGAGACAAATAATCCTGCCACTGCCACCAAACGCAGAGTCTACAACAGCCACACACTCTGTGAATATCAAAAACACAATGAGAAAGAGGAGAATTGGGGGCAGACAAGAGTTTCTTCACTGGTAACGTATTAGTTCAGAGAGGCCAGTGTGCAGAAGGATTGGTCCTGTCTTGTTTCAGCAGTGAGTACTGTTGATGGCCTGTGGTCACTTAAGCGCTCAAAGCCTCAAAAGAAATCACTTGACTTGGTTGTTTTACTCAGTACAATTTATTCTGGGGCTCCATTTCTCAGAATTGGGTTTTCATTCCGTGCTCTTTTGTAATGCTAAACATTGATTTTTCTGTCCTCTTCGAATTACTTGTTCCTGAAATCCTACACTTCACTCTAAATGTGAAACCAATCGGAAGTGTCACACACAAGCACCGTCCAGGGATTTATAATCAGATTTTTTTTTGAATTGGTCATTTAAAGCAGAAAGGAATGTGATCACATGAACGCCACCATAACAGGTAACCACAGAGGAAATTAGATTGTACTCAATTCCCTGTTCCACAATCTGACATCACTAAGTCGGCATTATGCAGATTCCTTGTCTCAGGCGACTATGTGTCTGAGGGTCTTGGCTTTACACGTTTGGCTACCTAATGGTGGCTTGTTGAGGGGGCCTCTAAGTGCATACAGTCACCAAGCCCCCTGATACATTTGGAAGTGGTTTTGTGTTGTTGCCTATGTCTGATTCTTCAGACATAAGGGAGTGTTTTGGAAATGTGTGTGTGTATCAAGTCCAAATTCATTTACTATTAGATGGAATTACAGCATAGCCACCACTCCAGCAGTTTGTGTGCAGAGGATAAAAAGAAAGAGGAATAGCTCCCTTATTATGGTTCAGCCAAGGATCAGTTTAAAGTGCCTTTTAGGTTTCATAGTGTTTATTTTTGAGTTCTTGCAGGGTTGATAGACAGAGCAAGATGAATCAGGGAGGGGAGCATTGTTACCAAATAACAAACAGAAACTGTTTTTTAAAACAGACAAGCTATAGTTATTTTGTAAACCTTTTTTATTAACAGTGTGATTGAAAGGGGAACAGGCTTCAGAGAGGTATTGAATGAGATGGCAGGACCATGTTAAATGTTTACGCTCTGCTCACATGACCACCTTTGGGGAAAAACAGAGGTCCAGACTTATTCTTTTATTTACATTTTCAATCAGGTTCCATTTTCTGTGTCCCCCTCCCTGCTCTGTGGGATTGCCCTCACATTTACCTTGCTCCGATGCACCATGCTCTGCATCCACTCTCATAAATCTTTTGAATTGGGGGAGATGGAGAGTTAAGAAGGTACACCAGCCATGACAGTAAGTTAGCTGCTGCAGCAGACTTTCAACCAGGCGTGCTTCAGGCCCCGATGGCTTGCTGCAACTATTAATACCAACTTTAATTAGCCCGCCACAAACACTGGTGCAATTGGCTCGGTGTCGCCCATGGCTGGTTAGGCAGACAGATCAATAGGTCTGATCATGCCTTTTTCATTAGCTCAAATGAAAGCACTTTGTCTCCAAACTCAGTTCTGGACTTTGCAAAGCACCTTAAAGGCTTTCTTTTTTTGTGGCTAGACTGACTGTGTGCAGCGTTGCAGATGGGGCTTGTATAATCTGGCTACATTAGGGAACTATAAAGATAAATGAAGGGAGGCACAGAGCATAACTCATCCTGTCAGAAAGCAGGGTTTAAGACTAGGAAACTTTGTGTTTTCTAAAGCAACCCCTTCCACCATCGTCACCTCCCATAGTTTTCTAGTTTCTTACTCTCCCTTCATCTAAATTGCCTGCATAAAATTTTTTTTTAGATTGCTATATTTTTCTCAATATGCTTTGTCTATTTTTGCTTCAGTTCTCTCTTCAACTCCATCTTCCTCCCCATCCCCTTTTTAGTGGTTTAGAGGTATGGAAGTGTTCATTTAAACTCCTCCTTTCAGCACAAATTGCTCCTCCACCTCTTTGCCAGCACATTTAAATTTGAAAGGGGAAAAAGTAGAAATGTTTGCAGTGGCAATTTATTTCATGTGCTTTTTGGCAATATTTTTTGTTGACCTTCAAGTTCCTAATAGGAGCAGAAGAAAAATGAAAATGGCTCGTTCTGAGCCCTCATTTCCTGTGAACTCCTGAAATGTGTTGTGAGACTACTCAAATGAGTTACTGAATCATAGATTTCATGTTTTCCTCTAACAGCCATCACCTTCTGCTTCACTTTCTGTCCTTCTAATCACACATTTTGTTTTACTATATTTTTTTTCTCCAATTATTCTCTTCTAGTAGACGATGTTCCACCTTACTTTAAGATGGAGCCTCCTCAAACCCAGGTTCACCTGGAGGGAAATCGCCTGGTCCTGACCTGCATGGCAGAGGGAAGCTGGCCTCTCGAGTTCAAATGGATCTACAATGGTAGTGAGCTCACGCGGTTCTCCTTGGAATACAGGTGAGGAATGTGACCTTGCACACCAGAGCTAATTGTGTTATCATTGCTTTTATTCACCTGGTGCAATTATCTCACCACACAAGAACATTTTAACGCCATTTAACTGTAACTAATAGCACAATTTCTCATTTTTATTCATATTCTAACCTCATTTACATGGATTTATTCGCCACAGATTTGGTTGTATTTCTTCCTTGGAAGCTCGCACGTGGCGTTTAGGGAATTTCAGATTTATTCTGATTTGTGTCTCACAATGTACTTGGCATTCAAAGATGTTGTGAGGAGATAATGCATCTATTCACTCCTCTCCTATTCGGTCTGTCAAAACTATCATTGTAGTAATAGAATACAACAGTGCATATTTTTCATCATCATCCCATGCAGTATGGGTGTTCTTCTTTGCTCCATGAGCTGATTGATGGTGTTTTACTGACAGGATGGTTCTTTTGAACATGTTATATTACACGTTTGAAGCCTCTTAACACCATCATGGTGAGTTCCTCTGACACCAAAGATTGTGGGAAGAGGAAGCTTCTGTCTGCACTAACACGGCCTCTCTGTGTGTGTCCCTGCCTGTCACAGTTGCAGCCTGCATTGAAAGTCACATTCTATCCAGTTCTAACCTCTATTTCAGGACTTTATTCACAGTCTGATCAGAGCTTAAGACATGGACAAACACTCTTAGGTGGGATTGCCTGATTGGTATCGCTGCTATCACACAAACAGACTCACACAGCATCCCTTCACTGTCTTTTTTCTCTCTCCCATACATCTTTTGCTCCTCCCCTCATCTTCTCTTCTGTCTTCCACCAGCAGTTGGTTGCTCACGTGGCCTGTTCTCTGCTCTGGGTCTGCCTTGCAGGCCAGCCCTCTGCTTATTATTCTTCACCAGTCTTGATCAAAGAGGAGAACTGGAATCCATTTAATCAGCCCCCCCACCCCCACACATACACACACCTCTAAAATCCCACGTCCGAATTAGCAGTCGGGAATCCTGGCTGTGTTACACTCCTACAGTGCTGTGAAAAAATATTTGTCTAAAAGAGTTTTGTTTTTGCTTTCTTGTTAAACTCATCATCAAACAAATTTTAATATTAGACAAAGATAACTTAAATAATAACAAAAACTGTTTTTAAGTGATTATTTCATTTATTGAGTGAAAAAAGCTATTCTAACCAACCTGGCTCTCATGCAACATTATCTCATTTGGATTTCAGTCCAGACTTTGGCTATGCCACTCCAAAACCATCATGTTGGTATTTGGCTTGCTGGTGTCCTTTGGATCATTGTCCTGCTGCATAACCTAGGCGTGCTTGAGCTTGAGGTCTCAAATTGATGGTAAGACAGCCTCATTTAGGATTGTGTGGTTGGGACCAGAATCCATGGCTCTAGTAATTAACAAGTCGTCCAGGTTTTAAAGCAGGAAAGCAGCCCCAGATCATGACACTACCACCACCATGTTTAATAGTCAGTGTGATTTTGTTTTCTGAGATGCTCTGTTAGATTTACACAAGATGTAGCAGGATGAAGACTTAAGCTGAAAAGTTCCACATTTGTCTCGTCAGTACACAGAATTTTTTCCCGGAAGTCGTAGCGATCACCAAGATGTTTTCTGTTAAATGTTAGACCGTCCTTTATATGGGCTTGTTATCAGTGGTGGTTTTGGACTTTGGACTCTCTCATGGATGTCATGTTTGTCCAGTCTCTTTTAATTGTTGAATCATGAACACCGGATTGTGATTGAAGCAAGCAAGACTTGCAGTGCTTTGGATTCAGTCCTTGTTTCATTTGTGACCATCTGGATGAAAGGTTGATTTAGTGTTAGAGTCATTTTGGAAGTAATTTTTGTCCACTATTGGGAAGGTTTACCACTGTTTCATATTTTCTCAATTTCACTAAAATGGCTCTCAGTGTGGTTCAATAGGGTCCCACAGCATTAGAAATGGCTTTTTAAACTCTTTCCAAGTCAAGTCAATTCAGATTTATTTATATAGTGCTTTTCAGCAACAAGGCACTCAAGGCGCTGTACATACGGAAAAGCATTACAATGATACAGAAGATCAAGCAACAAATAAAAAATAAAAATAAAATAAAGAGAATAGAATAGAATGATGGATAAGAAAATGAAAGGAAAATTGGACTGAAAACGTAACTAATAATGTTTAGATGCCACAGTCAAAGGCCACTCTAAACAAATAGGTTTTTAATCTTGATTTAAAGCAACTTAGGGTTTCGGCGCTTTTACAGTTTTCCGGCAGTTTATTCCAGATTAGTGGAACATAAGAACTAAAAGCTGCTTCTCCATGTTTGGTTCTGGTTCTGGGTATGCAGAGTAGATTTAAGCCAGAAGATCTGAGAGGTCCGGGTGGTTGATACACTGACAACAAGTCTGTAATGTATTTTGGTGCTAAGCCATTCAGTGATTTATAGACAGAAGTATTTTAAACTCTATTCTCTGAGCTACAAGGAGCCAGTGTAAGGACTTTAGAACCGGGGTGATGTGCTCCACTTTCTTAGTTCTAGTGAGCAGGAGCTTTCTGGATTAACTGCAGCTGTCTGATCGACTTTTTAGGCAGACCTGTGAAGACACCGTTGCAGTAATCAATTCTACTAAATATGAACGCATGAATTAGTTTTTTAAGGTCCTGCTGAGACATTAGTCCTTTAATCCTGGAGATGTTCTTTAGGTGATAGAAGGCTGACCTTGTTACTGTCTTTATGTCCCTCTGAAGGTTCAGGTCTGAGTCCATCACTACACCCAAGTTTCAAGCCTGACTGGTGGTTTCTAGCTGTATTAACTGAAGCTGTGTGCTGACTTTTAAATGCTCTTCCTTTGGTCCAAAGATTATTACTTCAGTTGTGTTTTGATTCAGCTGAAGAAAATGTTGGCCCATCCATGCATTGATTTCTTCTAAGCATTTACCCAGCGCTTGAATGGGTTCATAGTCACCTGGTGACATCGTAACGTATAACTGTGTGTCGTCTGCATAGTTATGATAACTTACGTTGTTGTTTATTAAAATCTGAGTTAGGGGGAGCATGTAGATATTGAATAGGAGGGGCCCTAAGATGGACCCCTGGGGAATGCCACATGTGATTTTTGTGGTCTCTGATGTAAAGTTACCTACTGACACAAAAAGGTCCATGTCCTTCAAGTTGGATTTAAACCTACTTTAAGGACAGACTCTTCTCGAGGTATGGATCGGTGCATGGGTTTTCTTCCTGCAGACCCTTCCAGACCCTCTCCAAATTTCTATGACTTTGTGTCTCATCTGGTCATGATTTCTTTTAGATTGGGCCATGATGTGTTGCTTTTTGAGATCTTTCAGCCAACTTCATGTTGTCTGTCAGGTTCTGTTGAAGTGATTTTTAAATATACAGGTCAGGCAGTAATCAAACATATAAAATTGATCTCAGCATTCCAAACAAATTAATTAATCACAGGTAATTTATCATTTAACAAAATGGTTGCTTACTGTTCAACATAGGGCCAAGTTAGTTTATATAGTTTTTTTCACCTCATAAATTAAAGCATAATTTGAAAACTGCTTTTTGTGCTCCCTCTAGTTATTTACGTTTGATATTAAAATGAGTTTTGTGATCCTAAACCAGTAAGTGTGATAAAGAAGTAACAACAAAATAAATACTTTTTTTCAAAGTGCAGAACTTGCAGCACAAGGCTTGTCTCTCTCTCTCTCTCTCTCTCTCTCTTTCTCTCTCTCTCTCTCTCTCTCTCTCTCTCTCTCTCTCTCTCTCTCTCTCGCGCTCTCTCTCTCACACACACACACGCACACACACAAACCATTTATCACAAAACCATGTCAGGGGAGAGAGAGCTGTAGCTGTCTGAAACATATGACAGGTGGTTGTATGATTTGATTGAACAGACTGAAGATACAGGATAACAATGGGGTTTCATGAGTCCTGTCTGTCTGGAAATCAGCTGCATCTATGTCTTCTTTCTGTTGCTCTAACACTACATTGAGTCACACATTTGCAGTTCTCAACTGTATTTCAGTACATTTACTTCTTAAGTTGAAAATGATTTAAGCTGCATTACAGGTGTTCAGTTAAACATCTCAATTAATTTAGCATCCTTAACGTGGGTGATAAAAGCCCAAAGCCTTTGTTCGTCACGCTGATGATGACTAATTGCACTCGGGTTTTGTCTGCCCATTAGGTACCTGATCCCGTCACTAGACAGATCACATGCTGGCCACTACCGCTGCATCGTGCGAAACCGAGTGGGTGCAATAATGCAATGCAGCACTGAGGTGCAGGTTGCTTGTAAGTGATGGCTTATTTTCATACATCTGGCAGATTGAGGCGATGAAGCTGTTCTTGTGAAAGTACAGCATGTCGCTGGTGTTAATTAAAGGAAAACACTGATAATGATTATTTTTCTTATTCCTTTTTTTCCTGTGGTGCTTTCTTTTTATTTTCTCACTTTCATTTATTTTTTATGTCTGCAAGACATGGGTGGATTTGTGGAGGGTGAGAGATCTCAAACTGTTTCCCAGGGCGAGGGAGTTCTCATCCATGCACCACGGATACACAGTTTCCCGAGGCCCCAGATAACGTGGTTCAGAGATGGGCGCAAGATTCCCTCGAGCAGCCGCATGTGAGTATGCATTCCAACACAGTTTTTCTTTCTTTTGGATTGAGGGGGTGTGGGTTTGGATGTGCTCGAGATGTTGGTGAATTTTGGGCTGCTGTAGCAGAATTACTTTTTCTTCAGAGAGCCCCAAGAAGTTCAATACTTCTTGCTGATTTTCTCCTATTCCCCTTCATGCCGTGAACCAAGTTTAGCAGAATAGCTGATGAGTCAATGTTGGCAAGAGCCTTGTGTTCTTCACTGAATCACCTCTCAGTGATAAAGTTGGTTATTATATACCCCCCTATTGACTTTGCAGGCAGGATGAATGAAGGGTAGACGTAGATCAGGCAGCAGGGGAACCAATTAGACAAAATTCGACAAAAGGCCTCAATTGATGATATGATTGACTGACAGCTCTAGCCCCGGTTGGAGTTGTGAGCGTGATATTGTGTTCGTGCGTTTGTACGTGTGGTAAGAATCTGTCAGAGGCTGAGTAAGCATCAGGGGTTCAGTGGGTGACTCTTCATCTACGGTTAGTCCCTGTTGAATTTCCACCTTTTTAGATATGCAGTTTTCCTGAGGCGACACTGTGAGGTGTTCACCTGAGATTAATTTTGCCATCCTGACAAATTGAGGTAGGCAGTCCGCAAGTCCTTGGAAACCACCTCCTTATATATTATTCAGTGGGCAGATGTACTATGTCATTGCTGTTGTGAAGACTTTTACCACAAGCTCAAGGCTTTTGCTCGAGGTATGGATCGGTGCATGGGTTTTTTTCCTGCAAAAGAAAAAGAAAAGGCAAGAGGGAAGAAAAAAAAGTACAAGAAACCACTTTCACAAATCTTTATCCAATTCCAGAGCTGCTAAGTACACAGTTGGCTTTTACAAGCAGTAAAACACTGTGAAGATGAGACGCACTGAAAGGCCACTCAGCATTTACTGCTTGCTTGCTTACTGTCAGGCCACATTGATATTCACAGGTGTGTGTCTGTGTATTGGTGCTTGTTTGTTTGTGTAAGAGTCTGTTGACTCTGCGAGAGCTGCTGCTCCTAATTGTCCTGGAGCATTTATTCCACTTCGATCAAGCAGATGGTGGCAGATATAAGAAGAGTCTAATCATGCCACATGCTTAATGTCAACTTTCATTTCAAAGGCGTAAACACCTTGGGCTGTCAGACTAACCAGCATTTGGTCTATCGAGAAGCTGGTGTTTGGAGAAAAGATTGTAAAGGATGTCCTGAAAATTTGGGGAGGTCATTTTATGAACATTTATTGGTGTAGCTTTGACATAGCTAATACCTGTATGTTTTGCTGCTTGTCAGCATACATTTAAAGCTATTAGCCAGAAGTGCATTTCCTTTCAACAACTGTAGAATTCTAATAAAAACCCAACTGGATTATAAAGTATAAATTTCTGCTTCAGGGTTTTAAAAAAATGGCAAAAAACCCTAGTTATGCATTGTCTACACCCAGATAGACCCATTTCTTTTTCGCCCCTACAAATCAGACATAAAAAAATATATATATTTTTATGTTTTAAAAAAAATAAAAATGTTTTGTAATTTTTAAACTTTGCTTTAAATGATTTATGTACAGTTTAGGCGAATTCAGCCAAGGTTTAATTAGCATTTTATGTTTTGAACCAGAAATGGCCAGTCGAAAATTAAATGCTGCAAATCAGATAGTTTCATCCAGCCAAGACATTGGCCAGTCAACAGTGACATTATATATATGATAGAGTGTACACTGTCGACAATACTGAGGGGGCCCACTCGTCACCGATGGGATGTGCAAAAAGGCAAAGCAAAATATTGTGCAACTTTAAAAACATTGTGAGGTGGGCTGGCTGCCCCCAAGACTGTGGCATCCTGGGCAGTGAGTCATATCACCCATATCAAAACCACCACTTAATTCAGTAATGGTAGCAATAGACGAAAACGTTAATGGTAAACAGTGATAAATGTAGGCAAAATGTAACTTTCAAGGTGATTGAATGGCTTTAATAAACTGTGTAATAGATGAGCAACTCTTCACAGATTCTGATGTAGATTTTGAAGCAATGTGATTGAGTCTGTTGGACTTTTTTTTACATGGAAAATATTGGATGAAGGAAAATGTGATGAATATCAGAGTGAGAGTTCTTGTTTGTGATGTTGTTGGTTTAACCTTACTTGTTTTAGCCAGAGTTTGAATCTGACAATCCCAAAACCATAATCTGTAAGCTTTAACTAGGTTAACATCCCTCAACAAGGAGATATGTTTTCCTTAACTTTTGTCTAAATGATTGTTGCAGCAATGTAGTATTGAAATGTATCTCTTCCAGTTATTTTCCCAAACAAATTCATTTAATTATTACAACTTTTTCCTTAAAATATCTGGAGCTCTACAGAATAGAAATAAAAAAACTGAAGGATGAATTTAATTTAATCTACAGAATGTTTGTGTTTCAGGAAAGTAGATTTTTTTCCAATTAAGAAACATAGCTAAATAAATTGAAAAACTGACCATGGCATATTGTTTAATAGGTGAGAAATGTGTTTGTGAAAATTTTGTGAGACAAATCTATTATTTTAAAGCACAGAGACAAATATTATCCAAGCAAATCTAGGATTGATTATGATACATGATATTGAGTCTGAAATCTGTATGTACAGGTATTTGAAATCATTTTTACTCCAACTGGATGATAAGCTGTTAGTGGCTTAAGTCTTGCTCTTCAAAATAAATCAGTTGTATAATTATGTCATAAGTCCCATTAATTAGTGTTAGTATGTGTAGAATTACTCAGAAGACCACAAAGAGAGGAAATCCCGTCGGTTATGCAGAAATGGAAAATAACAATAGAAAATAAAAAAAACTGTAGGAAATTCAAAGCAATTGCTTTAAGACACTATGGTGAATTGTAGATGGAAGTGCTCACAAGTTTGTCTTTGTGTGCTGCTTTTAGACATAATATATGTGCATGCTGGTGTGTCAGTTTATCTTTAGGATTCGTTGACTGTAAGAAATAACTCGTCATTGATTTAGTGATCTGTGTGTGTGTGTGTGTGTGTGTGTGTGTGTGTGTGTGTGTGTGTGTGTGTGTGTGTGTGTGTGTGCATGCAGGTATGGTTGGTCAGGTGTTGAAAACATTTGAAATACAACAGTTGATTGAGGATGTCTTTTTAATCGGAAATTCAACTACGTTCATCTCAGTCTACCTCGTCTGCAGTTAAAGAGATTATTTTTTCTCATCAGTGCCATCACTCTGGACAACACACTGGTCATTCTGTCCACCGTGGCCCCGGATGCAGGACGGTATTACACCCAAGCCGTAAATGACAAGAACGGGGAGAACAAAACCAGTCAGCCCATCACCCTCACAGTGGAGAGTAAGTGCGCATGAAGCAACATACATTCACAGGCACTCAAGTGTACTTCGCAGTTAAGCAACAGACGTCTTCATCCACGCTGTGTAAGACACTGCTAACCAACAGATTGTTTGTGTCGCCAGCAGACTGCATCAACAAGCTGGCACAGATGAAAATGTCATTTAAAAATAACTGTTTTTTTATTTATTCCAGCTGAAGACACACAGATTAATTTAATACAGCAGCTCTACAATAGGTGGCTTCCACTTTAGATAGTAGGAACAGAAATGCCCCCCTATATTGGTGGGCTTTTTTGTCTTGTTCAACAGCCTTCATTAGTACTGAATACCTGAAGCCCAAAGTTTGTCCTCTTTTTTTTTTACAATCCTCCTGTAATCTGTGGCTTAGGCTATACATTACACATGTGGTCACAGGTTGTACAGCCACACAGATCCTTGAAAAAGGCTTTATGCATACCACTTGAACCTTTAGAGATTTTGTAACTACTACCACAAACTTTTCTGTACTTTGTTGGACTTTTTTGTGACAGACCAACATCAAATATTGCATGATTGTGAAGTGCAAAGAAAACTGAAACTGGACAGGTGTGCATTGCATTTGTATTCAGCCTGCCTGAACACTTTCTTGAACCACCTGCAGGTACAGAGGTAAGCCTGTTGACGTATGTCTCTAACAGCTTTCACATGTAGAGACAGAATTTTTTTTTTTCATTTATCTTTGTAAAGTAGCTCAAGTTCAATCAGACTGGGTGGAGAGCAAATTTAAACATCAGATTTTCAACTCTTACCACAGATCTTAAATTGGATTTATGTCTGAAGTTTGATTAGGCCATTCTGACACATAAATATGCTTTGATCTAAAGCATTTTGTTGAAGCTGTTGCTGTATGTTTAGGGCTGTCCTGTTGGATAGTGAACTTCTTCTTTCCAGGAGTAAGGTTTGGCACAGCTTATTAAAAAGCACTCTACCTACATATTTTCACACAATTTAGAGTAGCAGTCCTTGGCTTTTAAACCCTATACACTGTGAGATACCAGAGGAGGACCAGCTCAGGGGGAAATAATCTACAAAAATGGGCTGGACGCAATTTTGTGCTCAACCTCCAGTCCAAACGCACACAAATAACAGCCTAGAAGATAAAAAGGTTCAGTGAAGTTAAGTTCCAAATAAAACAATAATAAAAAAAAACATAGTTGAAACATCTTTTGACCATCCCTCTTGTCTCTGCTGAAGATAAGCATGCCCACAGCATGATACTGCCACTACCATGTTTCGCTTTGGGTATTGTGTCTTCAAGCTGAAATTAAGTATAAGTTTTTCATCACATTTTACATGTAGGCTTGCAATTTGCAGTTTATTTTAATTTGGAACATTTGTCCAAAATCTTTAAAATGGGACTTGTTAGGGCTTTCATTGAACAATGGCTTTCTTATTTCCGCTCCTGTGTGAAGGCTAGATTTGTAGAATATTCAATAAATAGGCTGCTTCCCTGTTTAAGTTTAGGTGGATGGCCATGTCTTGTTAGGTTTGTGAGATGTTCACAGCAGTAAATATTGTTTTATAACCTAGCCCTGCTTTAAAGATCTAAAAAATGTATCCCTGATCTGTCTGCTGTGTTCTTTGGTCTTCATGATGCTGTAATTAGCTTCTAAAGCCTTCACAGAACATCTGTTTTATACTGAGGTTAAAATATACACAGTTGAACTCTATTTACAAATTAGCTGACTGGATTCATTGTTTTTTTTTGAGGACTGTCAAAAGCACAAAAGCATGCTGTCCTTGTCAGATTTGTAAAATGTTTTCAAATCCTCCCACTGCACAATTTAGCATTACTTTGTGTTGGGGTATCACAGATAAAACCATTGAAACACAGTCAAGATTTTTATTCTAACAGGACAAAATGTGAAAATGTTTAAACGAATGGATACTTTTGGAAGCCACCTTCTGATAAGCAGGTTTCTGAAAATGACATAGAGCAAAGATTTAAAGGGAAAACGACACCAACACTAAAAAACTTTAGATTGGACCCCTGTTGTAACACAAACTCTTTTGCTTCATTAGATCAAGCTCATAAGAATCCAAATCATTAGAGACTGGCTTATGCTCACCAACCCTTCCACCTACTGTCACTTTTTATCTAAACAAAGTCGCATAATTTTTCACACTTTCCTTTTTCATATCTAAATAAATCAATCCTCTCTGCTTACCCTTTCCAAGCCAATTAAAAGTCACTAAATATAACAGTTTTTGAACATCTTAAATATCACTGTATCTCCCATAACCTTTGTGTGATACAAAGTGTTGGATAAAGATTTTAAGCTACTTGTATTAGTGCCTATACAGTCTTAAAAAAAAACTTTCTGCATCTGCTTTTCAAACGTCTATAATGCAGCCTTTGTAAGTTTGTGATCAATGTGCATGACACAGCCATCTGCTGGGACCAGATATCTTGAAATTCACCAGATATGACCTTGTAGATCACGCAGTTGTGTGTTTGCATTTGAAAGTCAATAAGATTTTCAGAGCAGCATTTGTTCATTTTAAGAAATTCAGCAGATAAAAGACACACACACATGCAAATAAGAAAAGAAAAGACAGCAAAGGGGGCATTGTGTCCTTGAAGGAGCATACAAATGAGCCAAAACTGACTGTAAAAAGTAAAAAACAATCTGGCATAGCCTAATGTTTCAAGTGGCAAGATACTTTGTTGTGTTTGGTTTTATTCTTCAGAGTGTGAAATACAAAAGACATGACTTAGGTTTACACTTGTTTTTGGACCATGACATATGTAAACAATGCAGTGACATAAGTAGCGAGAACTTGTTATGCAGGTCACTGTGTTGTTTAATTTTGACATTTAATTGGATGATTACACACTTGAGGTATTCGCAACACAGGGAGTTTATGAACTGCAATGCATTAATTAGTTTCCGCAGGGAGCCAGTCATGTCTTATGGGGTAAAGAAAAACATTGCTGTATTCACACTTTTTAATGTTAAATTAGCAAACAACCACATTTCCCCTCAACTGTAGCATACATTAAAACATAGATGTTGAAAAATCTTAATTATACAATGTGCTGAGCTTTTAATCTTAGAAAACCATTTATTCATTTTTCAGCAGTATAGGTAGAAGATTGTCCATCAGTCAACTCTCCTTCTCCTTCCCCCTCTGCTAAAACTCACATCAATCACATTTTCCACTTAAATCCCTTTGCTTAATTAGACTTAAAAACTACACAGATCCCCGAAAGCTGAAATCTTACATTCTGCCCAATAACTTTTGACCCAAAGGATTTAGATTTTCCTTACAAATCCCCTGGACTCACAAGAAAATATATACACCCTGTTTAATTTCTTCTGTTTTGAAACTCTGACAGAAAGCTTTTTCTGCATGGATTTCTTTGTCTTCACTGTGCTGATCAATTATTGTAATAATAAAGTCAACAACAGCCCTGATTCTGTGCTTGTACTGCTGTAATGAAATGATGTAATGGGGAAGTATGGAATAGTTTTAACCTTTCAGTCGTCTTCAGTGATACAAAATTCACCTGTTTTCAATTTTTAGAGAGGTTGTATCCCTGCAGCAAAAATGTTAATGTTCAAATGAGACTTAATTTCACACATCGGAACTTAATCACTGTGTTTTATCCATGAAAGCCTTTGACAATATGCTTTGTATGGAATTTTCTTTTTTTTCTTCTATTAAACTCAAATCTAAGGTTAATTTAAATGTTATAATTGTATATTTTCAGCCATCCTTTTTACATACTTTTAAAATGTAATCATCCAGTCACATTAACTTTGGGCTATTTTTTCAGGATGGAAATATTATACGACACACAGCCCTGTAAGTGTTAGGTATAAGGGTTTATTGTCCAAAATCCAGAAAGCAGTCAGAATTATACACACAGGCTCATACATGTACTAACAGGAACACAGACCTATATTTGGTTAAATATCCTTTAGGAGGTTGCTCCTCAAACGCTCACTTTTTTGTATCAGTCAGCAAGGTACTGGTGTAATTCTGGCTAATTTTATTCAACCACTCGTCTTGAAAGAATTGGTAGTGTTAATATTAATTGGCTGGTTTCATGCCACAGAAGCTTAGACCACAGAGTTTAAATAGAGTTGAGGCTGGGGGTTGGTAAGCCAGTAAACTGAATATGTACACTTGAAAACCTGTTTTGATGTGTTTGGGCTCATTGCCCTGTTTAGTCATGCTACTACTGGTATAGTTTAATGTCAAGATGGACTTAAAAAGTACTGAATGACAGAGAACCCCCTTCTCCAGAATTGACATCCTCAAGCATGATGGGAATTTACAGCCTTCCACATGACAAAGACTGAGCTTTTTAACCAAAATAGAGTCAAATTGAGGCCTTCTAACTTGAGAAAACTGTAGCAAACATCAAGCATGGTAGTGGCAGCGTCATGCTGTGGGCTGTTTTGCTGTCAGTCGTACTGGAATAAAAAATATGATTCTTTCACTTTATTGGTTAAAAGTTGGACACAGTTGGTTGTACGGTTATACAACTCTTAATTTTGAAATTTAGGATAACCCACAAATTCAAATTCAATCCTTGTTTTTAAAAGTTCACCCTTAAAATAGTTTAAAACAGATAATTAAAAGTCCAAAATAATAGGGCATTTGTGCTGATTTTGAGTATATGTAAACTTATAACGAGAACTGAAGCATACTTATTACTTTCTAAAAATGTCTTCTTTCTTTTTCTCCTGGCTATTAGCTGTAAACTATGTGTTTACAGCCGCTATGCGTGTCTGTTTAGGGTTAGGGTTACCCTAACCCTTACCCATGTCTAAATCTGTGGTCACTAAGTATTTGACCTGTGCAAAACTGGCCTAACAGACCAAATCTTTCTACATTTTTTAAGAACATTCGCATGCATAACACCTTTGTCTGATATAGGTTTAAAATATATTTGATGTATTGAAATGATGAGCTGATCCATAGCTCAATCAACAGCAGGAATAAGCCATTAGAAGGTCTCCTTCAACGTTTACAGGCAGTGTTTGAGGTGGAAGCTTTGTTACAGCACTGCTGAGATTAAACACTGAGCTACGAAGGGGTGAGACTCACAATGAGGTGGCGTAGAATAACATTACTAATAATAAAAAAGTTGATTAGGAACCTTATTAACCTGCGCTAGCCCTGAAAATTGAGCCCCCATAAACACATGGTCACACAACACACACGTACAGCACACCCTAAACGTGCAATCGCTCACTCAAACACATATGAGTTCACCAGCCCATAGCCAATCCTATTGGGAGGTGGGTGGGGGTTGTGGAGAGGGGGGGTGAGATCAGATTCAGAGAGAGATCACTGATTGAGGGCAGCGAATCAATGGATGGCTGGAGGCTCCGTGAAACCAGTGAGTGATGGTGCTGCATTAAATCGCCTTTTGTGTTTGTCTCAATTACGTTACATAATGGCTTCTAACACCTGGTCTAACACCTAGAACAGGGAAATGCTGTGTGGGCCACAAAAAAAGGATCTGAGAGTACAGACAGAGGTGGAAATAGTTGTCTTATAGAAAACTGGCTACCTGCTGGTGATAGTGACAGACTGTCAGTCTATGTGTAAGGACCTAGTCATGCTCAGCTGGCTGTATCAGGCAGATGCACAGGCTACATCAGATGGAGTGCTTTTATAGATTGGTTTCACTTTTGTGTGTTTCAATGAATGCACTAGATGTTGGAGGACCTGCGGACCCTATTGCCCCCTCCATCATCATCCCCCCAAAGAACACCACAGTCACAGTGGGGAGAAATTATGCCATCCTTGAGTGTGTAGCCAATGCAAGGTAAGTATTCACAAAAAGATATGTAGTTGGAGGAAATAAGACAAGAATATACAGAGAAATGATCAAATCTCTACTTTAGTTGGTCCTCAACATCTGATTTTGTGATTTAAATGAGTCCGGAAATCTTTTGTTTGAACATGATCGAAAAAGTGTTTTGCACATCTCTCATTTTGTACCTCTCCTCCATTCTTCCCTTTGATTCAAGGCTTTGCTCTGCTCTCCCTATCTCACACAATCCCAACCCTGAATTCTGACTATTATCTCCAATTCAAAGACTTAATCAGAATGACAGATGTATCATACTCCAACGCTCTTTAACCTTGAAACAGCATAAAAGTTTGTATTAAAACCACATTCTCTATTTTTTGCCCCTTTGTTGTGCTTTTCATATATTTTTCCTCTCTGTTCTTTAGACCCCTTGTTAAAATGAGCATCATTTGGAGGAAAGACGGAGTGGTGGTCAATACAGGAATTAGGGATTTCGGTCGCAGGCTGGTGTTTAGTTTGCCTGCAGTCAGTGATAGTGGCTACTACGAGTGCGAGGCATCACTTCGCAGTAGCAGTGTCCCCTCAGTCACCGCTGGTGCCTACCTGCATGTTCTCGGTAATTAAAACACAGCTGACACTACAACCCCGCTCAGAGCAGCTGGGTATTGCCTCAGCATGCTGACTTTCCTGTTGAGAGAATTTAGATTGAGAGCATACACTACCATGGGTAATTTAACTGATGATGTGTACAACAGAAAAGGGTTAAAAGATATGTGCTTTCGGATAAATTTTAGGCTTTAAAGGAGGTGTGCTTTATTTTCTGTGTTTCTGAAACAGAATATCCTGTGTTCCTAAAAGAGCCACCAAGTCATATCACTGCAGAAATGGAGAAGGTGGTAGATATACCCTGTCAGGCACGAGGTTGGTTATTTTCCTCTGTGCTGTTGAATAAGTGAAAAAGCAAGAAAGCATGAAAATCTAACCAAAAATAACAAGAAGTCATTTTGAGGAAGTAAATCTTCTCCTGCAGGAATGCCACAGCCAGACATTGTGTGGTATAAAGACGCCTTGCCCATCAGCCCAGTGAAGATCCCAAGATACAAGGTGCTGGTTGGAGGCAGCCTGCAGATCAACGGCCTCCTGCCAGATGATACGGGAATGTTTCAGTGCTTCGCCCGCAATCTCGCAGGAGAAATCCAGACAAACACATACTTGGCCGTTACAAGTAAGTCTCCTTGGAAATTCAAATTTTTCCTCAGTCTCTCCATTTCTGAACCTGTAAATCTGCTCCTCTTGTCTCATTTTTAATCCTTTTTTGTCGCTTTCTCTATCCTTCCACTGACACAATCGATCTATATATTACCAGATTTCTAACACTGGAAGCATGTGCAATTATTGCCCTATTTTTGAATTTGACTGTGAGCAGGAGAAGCAGCGAGATGAGAGCGGCTTGTCAGAGTCTTAGAGCTGTCGCTGGGAATGAGACCTGATGGCTGCCCCCTTTGTCAAGTCTATTAAGCTCTCAGCTGCCGCCTGCTTTATTAGGGACAAAGCTGTTTATGTCTCTCATTATCACCTCTGTCTCACCTGATTTTCTTTGAATGTATGCATGTTCCATTGTGTGTGTGGTTGATCCCACCCAGGTATTGCTCCCAACATCACCGCTGGCCCCTCTGACAGCGCAGTGATTGATGGCATGTCAGTCATTCTGCATTGTGAGACCTCAGGAGCCCCGCGCCCAGCCATCACCTGGCAGAAAGGTGCGTGGGCTAACAGCGTGGGCTTCCTTGTGGGGTGGTCATTATGCTGCATTTTTTCTTTACTTGCCAAAGTTACACAAGAGCTATAGAAAAGATCCAGAATATAAATGCTGTCCAACTAAGCTTTGTCTTTTTAATTCTAGTGTACTATTTAACCTCCTATTTTGTTTCCTGTGACATTTCTCCAATGCCCTAATCACTCTTTCCTCGTGCCCCACCACATCCTCCCCTCTTTCTCTTCCTGTTCTCCTTCCTAAACCACCAATCACTCCTGCCCCTTCCCTGCAGGTGAACGCGTCTTGGCGAGTGGCTCGGTACAGCTGCCCAGATTCACCCTGCTCGAGTCGGGCAGCCTGCTCATAAGCCCCTCCCACCTGTCTGATGCTGGTACTTACACCTGCATGGCCAGTAATTCAAGGGGTATTGATGAGGCATCAGCTGACCTCTTGGTGTGGGGTAAGCTTAAATGAAACAGACACATACTACTCTAAGAGACACATATTGTATTAGAAATTTCTTTAATAAATAAATAATAAACAGATAATTGTATTTCTCATAGTATATCTTTCCAATGATACAATTACATGAAATTTTCATCAGATTTCAGTGACAACCAAAGTAATCCACACATAAAAAGACATCGAATAAAATACCTCCATAAATAAAAGCTGCTACCCAGACCTTTCTGTAAAATCTGTCAGTCATTTTAGATTGAGTTCATTTATTTGTTTTACTATTTGTTGTAAATCATTATTTAATCATAAATAAATAGATAAAATCTACCCTCTCAAAATCAAGCTGCTATGTACTCAAGTCCTGACAGTTTCCTGCGGACCTGCTGCATTGCTTGGTATTTGCACTGAAAATTACACAGGACATAAAGATGGCACACCATATAATGAGCCCAATCCTTTCCAGTCAGCACCAGAAGGAAGAAGAAAGCTAAAAATCTTATTGATAAGCAGTCATAAAGAAGAATGTTGTTCAGGTAAACTAAAGTAGTATGGGTTTACACCACATGTAGTTCCACTATGCTAGCAAATCTATTTAAGGTTAAAATAATAGGGCTATTCTAAAAATCAATTAGATGGAAAATCTCAAAGACTTATGAAAAAAATTATTGTCATTTTTTGATACAGCTCCTTCATGATCCTCAACAGTATTCTTCATCTTAGAAGCCAAAACACTAGCTGAAATCTGTCATTCTTTAAAACGTAATCCTGTTCCTATCAGTGTAGAATAATATCAGCAAGTTTAGTTTTAATTGCTAGTCTGTAAACAGGTCCCTCATTCTTATGGTATTTCACAAGAGCTCTCCGAAGCCCTTTACAGGTCCTTCTCAAAATATTAGCATATTGTGATAAAGTTCATTATTTTCCATAATGTCATGATGAAAATTTAACATTCATATATTTTAGATTCATTGCACACTAACTGAAATATTTCAGGTCTTTTATTGTCTTAATACGGATGATTTTGGCATACAGCTCATGAAAACCCAAAATTACTATCTCACAAAATTAGCATATCATTAAAAGGGTCTCTAAATGAGCTATGAACCTAATCATCTGAATCAACGAGTTAACTCTAAACACCTGCAAAAGATTCCTGAGGCCTTTAAAACTCCCAGCCTGGTTCATCACTCAAAACCCCAATCATGGGTAAGACTGCCGACCTGACTGCTGTCCAGAAGGCCACTATTGACACCCTCAAGCAAGAGGGTAAGACACAGAAAGACATTTCTGAACGAATAGGCTGTTCCCAGAGTGCTGTATCAAGGCACCTCAGTGGGAAGACTGTGGGAAGGAAAAAGTGTGGCAGAAAACGCTGCACAACAAGAAGAGGTGACCGGACCCTGAGGAAGATTGTGGAGAAGGGCCGATTCCAGACCTTGGGGGACCTGCGGAAGCAATGGACTGAGTCTGGAGTAGAAACATCCAGAGCCACCGTGTGCAGGAAATGGGCTACAGGTGATGCATTCCCCAGGTCAAGCCACTTTTGAACCAGAAACAGCGGCAGAAGCGCCTGACCTGGGCTACAGAGAAGCAGCACTGGACTGTTGCTCAGTGGTCCAAAGTACTTTTTTCAGATGAAAGCAAATTCTGCATGTCATTCGGAAATCAAGGTGCCAGAGTCTGGAGGAAGACTGGGGAGAAGGAAATGCCAAAATGCCAGAAGTCCAGTGTCAAGTACCCACAGTCAGTGATGGTCTCGGGTGCCGTGTCAGCTGCTGGTGTTGGTCCACTGTGTTTTATCAAGGGCAGGGTCAATGCAGCTAGCTATCAGGAGATTTTGGAGCACTTCATGCTTCCATCTGCTGAAAAGCTTTATGGAGATGAAGATTTCATTTTTCAGCATGACCTGGCACCTGCTCACAGTGCCAAAACCACTGGTAAATGGTTTACTGACCATGGTATCACTGTGCTCAATTGGCCTGCCAACTCTCCTGACCTGAAACCCATAGAGAATCTGTGGGATATTGTGAAGAGAACGTTGAGAGACTCAAGACCCAACACTCTGGATGAGCTAAAGGCCGCTATCGAAGCATCCTGGGCCTCCATAAGACCTCAGTGCCACAGGCTGATTGCCTCCATGCCACGCCGCATTGAAGCAGTCATTTCTGCCAAAGGATTCCCGACCAGGTATTGAGTACATAACTGTACATGATTATTTGAAGGTTGACGTTTTTTGTATTAAAAACACTTTTCCTTTTTTGGTCGGATGAAATATGCTAATTTTGTGAGATAGGAATTTTGGGTTTTCATGAGCTGTATGCCACAATCATCCGTATTAAGACAATAAAAGACCTGAAATATTTCAGTTAGTGTGCAATGAATCTAAAATATATGAATGTTAAATTTTCATCATTACATTATGGAAAATAATGAACTTTATCACAATATGCTAATATTTTGAGAAGGACCTGTATAATTGTATTGTTGCAAAGTACTGATGGCACTGTTTACCAACGGATTCCTTAACTTGTGAATGTTCTCTTGAGTTGGGCCATATGCAATTTCAAAGATGGAAATTTGTAATATTTATGACAGCAAAGTCAAAATATTAAGCTGAAGAGAAGTTTTAAAGACCATTTGTAGAGAGCCCTTGATTTAGCTTGTGGTAGTTGTGTCAAAAAAATCATAACTAATGCACTCCACTGCTAAGTTTTCCAAGTGTGTTGAATGCACAAAACTCCACTGCTGAAGAAAAAACGTGTTAAATTTTGTTGCAGAAAATTTTACAAATCAGTGAACTACTGGGAGAATGCAGTTCGGTCTGATGAAAGTAAAATTTAACTCTTTCGATATCAGTGCACACATCATGTTGTGAGGAAAAATTGCACTGCCCACCAATCCCAAAACACTATACAAACATGTAGTAGCGGTGGAAATATAATGTACAAACATCATGGTGTGGGGCTGCGGTACTGATTAACTTCATATGATTGAAGGAACAATGACTAGAGAAACCTCCTCAGATATACTTGATAAGAATTTACTGCAAACTATCAGGATTTTGAAGATGAAAATATAGCGGGTGTTTCAGCAAGACAACAAACCTGAACACAGAGCCATGTAAACCCTTGCCTGGTTTCAGAGAAAAATATTCAAGCTACTAGAATAAATTCAATTAACTCAAAATCTATGGAAAGAATTAAAGAGAATAGGTCAGAATTTCACCTGAGCAAAGCTTGCAACTAGTTTCTCCATACAGGGGGCATCCTGAAGCTTTCATTACTAATAAAAGTGTTTAAGAATTAATGAATTTCAGTAAATAGGTTTATGTCTTTCCACCAAATTGTAGAGATACTGCACTCCATAACTCTTTCTTTTTCAGGCATTCTAGCAATAATCACTAAGGTAACATACGCTTTTCACTGTAAATGAATACAAATTATCAGTCCTTGAACAGCTTTTGCAAAACACCCACTGAAATCAATGTGATGATTTATTCGGCTTCCGAGAGACACTGAGTAAAAGATGAAATCCAGTCCACTAAGCTCTGTTAAATCCACTGTTCAAACATGTAGTCTCTGAGCAGAAACCTCTGGGTCTTTTCACAGCACGTACCCGCGTCACTAAACCACCACAAGACCAGAGTGTCATCAAAGGAACCAAGGCCGTCATGACCTGTGGTGTGACCCACGATCTCAGCGTCACCGTAAGGTAATTCTCAGCTGCATTTCAAATTTATGGTAAACATTCCATGAAGCATTCCCTATCTGGAAAACAAACTCGATTATGAGTGTTGGATTGAATTAGTTAATGAAATCTGGAAGAGATCTTGTGGTAGTAATCCTGGCTTGGAAAGCCTCCAACCAGGAAATTCTGAAGCAAAAGATCATATTGAGGAATTAGTTCATGGTCTCGCCTCACTTCTGAGACAGTCGTGAGCGTGATTGAGAGCACGCATCTGTCTCTGAGGGAGCAAACTGTCGCCTTGGGAGCCCAGTGATTATAGTGCCTGTCACCTGTTGGCCTGCGACATTGATCGGATTGCAGGGTAAACAGATGAATATGTAAACAGCGTAATAACCTCAGACAGCGCCTTTAATTAAATGCAACACAGAGGAGATTAGCTAGAGAGCCCGAATAGTTGCAATTAATCACACTGGCTTGTGACACGTGCATGGCCCAATGCATGCATAAGAGAGATCATATGTGAGGATGGATGTCTGACATGACATGTAGTGGAATGGTTAGATAATATGTTGTGCACTGTATGTGTGGCAAAGACAGAGAGAGATGTTTTTCAGATTCAGAACACTTTGATACCCACTTCACAAGGCTTTTCATCAGTGTCAGCAGCTTCTGTGTTTGCCCTATGATCTGACACAAGGAAAACAGATTTACTGTCACAACACTGGAGTAAAAGGTGTTGTGGAAATGCATAAGCTTGTGTATGAGTGTGTGTCCTGGTGACTGTGTGTATGACACACTTTTCAAACCTGCAGGTATGTGTGGGAGAAGAGCGGGTCGGTGATTGACGTGAACTCGTCACCCCGCCTGCGTTTGGATCCTGACGGGACCCTTCACATCTCCCAGACGTGGTCGGGCGACATTGGAACATATACATGCAGGGTGACCTCGGTGGGGGGCAATGACTCCCGTAGTGCCCACCTTCGAGTCAGGTCTGCACCTTATCTAGTTTATCTCGATCTTGATGTGTGGGTTGTTTCCTTGCTTACTTTTGTCTGAGGAGGTCATGATTGATGGATGTTTTCTTCACTGTTGAAATTTATTGTTGCTCCCATCTGTAATCGATGAGCCACCTCCAAAATTTAGAATGGAAGGCTCACAGCTTACTTGTTAAGATATATTGTTTGGCACTTCTCCTGTCTTAATTACTTGTTTCTCACAAACACACATATGCATAATACAGGCAATTGCCTCATGCTCCAGAGAACCCAGTGGCAGTTCTGAGTAGCACAGGAAAGAGGGCCATTAACCTCACGTGGGCCCAGGCCTTCGATGGCAACAGCCCACTTATCCGGTACATCCTGGAGGTCTCTGAAAACAGTAAGATTTTACTTTAAATGCTTCTTGTTTATCCTTTTATAGTGAGGTTTCTACTTCTTTTTAGTGCAATTCATTAATTTGCAGCCCCTCTTATTATATTATGTCTCTATTGTTTCCCTTAAATTGTCAGTTGCGTCCTTTCAAGCCTTCTGCAATCAGTATAACTGAATTGTCTCACCCGCTCGCTTCCTTGCAAACTAAATTGTGTCAATGTCCACTGCTCTTATCTCCCTTATTTTTCCTCCTGATAACATCAAAGAAGTTACAATGTTTTTCCCCATAGAGGGTAAATTGTTTGACCAGTTCTCATTTAAGCTTTGGCTGAATTGAGAAAATGACAACTCATTGAAAGGAAAATGAATCTGAGGATGCAGATGGGATCTGGGTTTTAGATAATTGAATTGCAATCTGATCTTTAGAGGGAGTGCATGCGAAATAAATGACTTGTTTGTATAGATAGCTTCAATATTATTACAGAAAATGAAACAATAGTGCACAATAATAACCTAGAAATAACACAGAATTTAAATTTGAGTTTGCCTATACAGAAGAGATGCTCCTGAGGACTCCTCATCCTCAAAACAATGATTTAATATTTAGGTGATGTTTCTCACATCTCTATTTCTCTTATGTTTTCTATCTCAGATGCCCCTTGGACAGTACTGTTGGCAAATATTGAGCCTGAGTCTACTGGGGTCGTCGTTGGTGGTCTCATCCCAGCACGCTCCTACCAGTTCCGCCTGTGTGCTGTCAACGACGTGGGCAGAGGCCAGTTTAGCAAAGAGACAGATCGGTGGGTGCTCTAAAAGCCCTAAAACACTGCTTGAAGTCTATATAACTTAATTTGTACACTGGTTCAGAGAAAGTATTGCACTTGGAGGGCTTTTATTGCCCTGGAACAACTCGTTCTCCACCCACGTCTTCTCTTGGCAGTTCAATAGAAAATCCTGTAAGACCACTTTTTGTTTCGCTCTTCACTCCTGCTCGATTGAGGAGGAGATGAGCAAGCTTTCGCATGGGCTTTTTTTCCGAGAAACAAATGTGGATGAGCTGAAAATGCGCTTTGTGAAGATTTGATGGGTGCGCTCACACAGCTTCATCTTTTTCCTTCATATGAACTGTCATTGCAGCGCTTCATGAGCGAAAACTGAGGCTTTAAAGAGGCACACACCCAAAATCTCAGGTGGATTCTGTCGATTAGCGAGACCAAACAATCTCACAAAGGGCAAACCCAGACAAGATCTCATATTATTCACCTGTACACACAATTGTTTGACATGGTCCGTGTCAACATTCGCTTCTTTTACACCTACAAGTGAAACCAACCAAGGCCCATCACGGAGCTTTTCCAACCAAGCGCTCATTTATAGAATTCCCCCGTGAATGCACCAAAACAAGGGGGAACTGCGTCAGTGAGAGCAACACTTTTTCTGAGGCACCTCTTTGATCTTAAACACTCTGCTTTATCTCCTCCAGAGGGCTGCTCCAGCACATTGGGAAGAAATCAAGATGTCATCTTAAATTGACTTAAAAGGAATATCTTCATGGATCTCTCCTTCTTGTTCTTTGCTATCAATCTCTCCATCGTGGCGCTCCACTTTTGCCAAGGCCTCTTTGATCTTTTCTTTGCCACAGCAAGTGGTCCCTCTGCGGACAGCAGCATGGGGAATATGTTCTGGGCTAAAACACGACCACACTTCCCCAACTTTTCTTCATGGAGAGATTTAAAAAAAAGAAATACAAAAGCAAGGCTTTATTATGACTTGATGTACTATGATGAAATGGGATAGAAATATGCAGAAACGTGTGATAATTAATGCATGGCTTCTCTCCTTGTCTCTTTTTGTACCTCTCTTTCCTCTGTTGCTTTATTTTTGCTGTAGACTGACTCTACCCGAGGAGCCTCCCAGCGCACCACCTCAGACTGTCATCGCAAGTGGCCGCACCAATCAGTCCATAATGATCCAGTGGCAGCCACCACCGGAGAACCACCAGAATGGACCTCTTCAAGGCTACATCATCAGGTAAAGACAGCCTGCCATTTTTTTTCTTTCGGAGGATGGGGGTCTTGTTGGGCAACTTCTGTTTGGATGCGATAACAAGTGTTAGGTTTTATTTGTGATTTTGCTCTAACAAGTACTTCCCATTAATAGCTTCCTCTCATTTATCTGTTCTCACCTCTGCTTTTGTAACAATTTTCAATAGCTCTTCCACCTGTTTTAACAGTCTCTTTTTTATATTTCTGTTCTTTTTTACCTTCCCAATATTGTTATCTGACTGTATTATCCTTGCCTCCTGTGTCCATCAATTACTCCCAATGTTGCCAGGTACTGTCTGTCAGGGCTTCCAGTCGATTGTCAGATGAAAAACATCACCAACCCTGACCAGAGCAGCCTGATTCTGGAGGACCTCATCATCTGGACAAACTATGAGATTGAGGTGGCAGCCTACAATGGAGCGGGCACAGGCATCTACAGCCATAAAGTTACCGAGTGGACCCTGCAAGGAGGTAAAAGCAACAAACAGGACTAATAAGTTGAATAGCCTCAAATAAAAGATAGTCTTTATGCATCAAAAACTCCCACTAAGTGTGAGGAAAGTTTATTTAATTTTACACATTTCATTTAATCTATGCTTAAATGTTTCTCTGGGACTGATAGTTAGCCTGCAGCATAGAACTTGTCTATAAATCTATGCAATAATATGATTTTAAAGATCAAATTAAGAGTTTTCTTGCTAGTTTTCACCTCAGTAGCATTAAAAAGACATACAAGTTCCCACATTGGTAAGGCAGCAGTATTTCTGTTGCTTATTTTAGACGTTTGCAGTTAACACAGAAAAGCAGGGTTTTAAAGACACCGCTCACTGGCCCTGTAGCATTTTTTTTTTTAGGTTGTTAAACATTTTTATAGATGTTTCCTGTGCAGCTCAAACTTCCTCATTGCCTCATCACACACAAGAATGGTATGTTCATCTTTTTGTTTTTTTTTTTTTTCCAAGAGGCCCTTGGAATATAATATAATATAATATAATAGAATAGAATAGAATAGAATAGAATAGAATAGAATAGAAATATCATTTATTGTCCATCAGTGGGAAAAAAGGTGTACCAGCACCAAAGTGCTAGGCAAATAGAAGCATGTAGATTCACACAAAAGAAAAAAATATGTACCGTATTTTCCGCACTATAAGGCGCACCGGATTATAAGGCGCACCTTCAATGAATGGCCTATTTTAGAACTTTTTTCATATATAGGGCGCACCGGATTATAAGGCGCATAGAATAGAAGCTACTGCAGTCAAACGTTTGACTGGGGTTGCGTTATGCATCCACTAGATGGAGCTGTGCTAAAGAGAATGTCAACAAAACAGTCAGATAAGTCAGTCAGTCAAACTTTATTAATACACTACAAACCAGCGTTCTGATAACTCCATTCACTCTCATGGTAAGGTCTCCTCTACATAGAATTCTATTGAATAGAGCCAACCGCACGTTAGGAATGCATTGGAGTCTATGAAGTTGAAGTTGAAATCAAACGTTAGTTAAAACGTGAAAGGGAACTTTTCCCTGATTCAGTAAACACGTAAAAGAAACAGTTTGATGCACTAAATCAAACGTTAGTACTGTTAACCTTTCCTGTTTCTGTCCCCTGACCGTAGTCTGATGACACAGGGGAGACGCTTTCTCCAGGGCCGAAGTTACTAGTTTCCTCGGGGTTAACTCCCTCACTCATACGTTGCCGAGTTGAGGATGAAGAAACAGCATCAAAACACTGAGTTGTTGACGAGATTCGGGGTTCTTTTTAATGACTTTGCAGCACGTAAAAACACAGGGCTTACAGACTCATACACCGCTGCTCCGGTCGCCGTCTCTACCCACCCCACACACACAATAATACCGACGTCACTCCTTCACTCTTGATTCTCAGCTACGGCAGCACACAGCGCCACCTCTGTCCGGAGGAGTAATGTCAACATCTTCCATACACACACACGAAACATACACCCCACACACTGAGCTTCTAATCACATATAGTTCAGGCAATTCCTGCAAAAGTACATTCAAACGTTATACACACACAAGTGGTGTTGGACTAGGAGTAAGCACAGTACAGGTGTTTACCGCTATTACTTCGGCGACGCCCCTGACTACGGTAGCCGTAATGCTGCAAGCGGTGCGGCTTTGTAGTTTACCAGTCGTACTGAAACATTTTGACAGAGCGCCGTGTACAACCAGTATGGATCAACCAATTAACCAATTGATCCATATATAAGGCGCTCCGGATTACAAGGCGCACTGTCATTTTTTGAAAAAATTAAAGGTTTTTAAGTGCGCCTTATAGTGCGGAAAATACGGTATATAAAACCCAAAAAAAGGAATAAGAGACTGTGCAGTAAGGGTAAATTTACAACATAAGGAAAAATGACTGTACATTTATTAAAAATAGCATACCAGCAAAATGTAGACATGAACATGGGATGAACAAAGTGAAGATTTTAATAATAATAGAAAGCTTACAGAAGTGCACAAGGAGAACAGGACATGCGGCATGGGGAGAGAAGCAGACGGTGTAACAGGGCAATGGAAATACAAGCAGTTTAATGGAAGAATTCAGCAATTAACAATGAAAACCAGTGAGCTTCAATACTGGGAGAAAAGTGGATAATGACATAGGTACAGTTGTGGCAGAATGAAAGCAGAGAAGCTGAGGGAGAGAGACTAATTAACAATGAAGGAGCAGAACTAAAACACAAATAAATTTCCAGCCAAGGGGGAAAGACTACATTGATCTAAGAGAAATAAATGAAAATGCACACTGAACAGAACACAAGAATATATTAAGCCTAACCCACTAAGCACAAAGGAATGAATTAATATGGAATGAGTTGTAGGAATTTAATTAACACCAACGAAAAATAAAAAACACAAAAGAAACCAAAATCATACACGGATCGTAAAAGCAACTGATAAGCAAACTGATAATGTAAAAAACTGATAATGTAAAAAATATGCATGTATCTACAGTACTGTGCATATGTTTTAGGCAGGTGTGATGCTGTACAAACAGCTATCCTGTAAACAAAGGCTGTAAACAATGAATGTTTTCAGAAATATAAATGATGATTGTTTATTTTTATCAATTTACAAAATGCAAAGTGAGCAAACCCAAACATACAGCCTAAGTCATTAAGAACTATCGTCAGCGTAAAAAAGAGCAAGGCTTTTCTGCAAGTGATGGTATGGCCCCACAGAGCCCTGATCTCAACATCATGGAGTGTGTCTGGGACTACATGAAGAGACAGCAGGATGTGAGAAAGCCTACATTCACAGACGATCTGTGGTTAGTTCTCCAAGATGTTTGGAACAACATACCAGCCGAGTTCCTTCAAAAACTGTATGCAAGTGTACCTAGAAGAATTGATGCTGTTTTGAAGGCAAAGGGAGGTCACACCAAATGTTTATTTGATTTAGATTTCTCTTTTGTTCATTCACTGCATTTTGTTGATTGATGAAAATAAATGGTCAACACTTCCATTTTTGAAAGCATTGTTTGTTTACAGAATTTTTTCACACCTGCCTAAAACGTTTGCACAGTACTGCATATATCCTTATATATGTGCATAAAAAAGATAGATAGTTCTTCTCATTTTGGAGGTCCTGTAATGTTTTCTGTAGTTTAAACTAAGTTTAGACAAGGTATTTGACTTCTGCTTTTCTGTCACACGTAAATGTTTGAAATCCAACAAATTTTAACACCACACTAAGATAACCCAACTAAATACAAAATGCCATTTTCAAATGATGATTTCATTAATTTAGGGGAAATAAATAGCTCCCAGTCAACCTTGGCCTTTGTGAAAAAAGGCTGCAACAACTGCCATCAAGCATTCGCATTGAGCAGCAATTAGTCTTTTACATCACTGTGGGGGAATTTGATGTCTTTGTTTTAATTGTTTTATTTTAACCACATTGGAGGGCTTTCAAACATTACCAGCCTGTTAATCGTCACACCCCAGCATGTCAGGCAAATTTAAATTCAGACTTTGACTAGGCCACACAGAGATGTTTAGAGATAGAATTGCTGTTGTGTT
Source organism: Girardinichthys multiradiatus (assembly GCF_021462225.1). Taxonomy (NCBI): domain Eukaryota; kingdom Metazoa; phylum Chordata; class Actinopteri; order Cyprinodontiformes; family Goodeidae; genus Girardinichthys; species Girardinichthys multiradiatus. The sequence continues at coordinate 26,398,361 of NC_061818.1, forward strand.
TTAGATCGTTGTCCTGCTGCAGTACTGAGCTCAAGATCACTAAATAATGGCCAGACATTTTTTTACAGGTTTTGCCGTTAATTGTGACAAGTAATCCTGCTAATAAAGCAGCAAAGTAGCCCCAGACATCACACATTTTACAAAAGGCTTGAGGATCATCATGATGTTTTTTTTAGCAAATATGAGACAGGCTTTTTTGGTCATCTTTGGTTCTTTTGCAGCCTCCTTGACAAATCGCTAAAGCTAGGTGGCGACTCCTGGGAAGAATGGCCTCTTTTCCATGTGTTCTCAATGTGTGGATGATGGCTCTCATTTGGTTTGGTAGAGTCTACAAGTCTTGGAAATTACTTTATGACCATTTGCAGATAGATTTCAGTGCATTTATTTCTCATCTTATCTTGAATGTCTTTAGATCAGGGCATGATGTGTTGATTTTTTTTATATATGTTACCCTACTTCCTGTTGTCAGGAACAGGGACAGGTTTTATTGAAGTGATTTCCTGATTTTACAGGTCTGACAGTTATCAGGACTGGGTGTGACAAGTCAAACTGAATCAAAAATGTAGTAAATCATATATATTCTGTCATTTAACAATTACATTTGCATACAGGGCTAGGTCAATTTGGATAGTTTTTTTTCCTTAATGAAATCATCCTTTCATTACAACTTTACTCAGCTTATGTTTGTCTGATACATATTTAAAAATGGTTGATCTGAAAAAACTGCCACAAAAATCCAAAATATTCCTGGCAAGCTTCCCTTATTAATGCTTGCCTGGAATCATTTAATTTCTGTTGTTTTTATGTACCGTAATTGATGCAAAGCAACCTTAAGAGCCTAGAAAGGCGCTTCTACAAATAAAATGTATTATTTTAAATGTATTATTTGAAGAGGTTTAAACATGTTTGCATTCTACCACATTCCACCAAACGCACTCCTTATCTACACCAAAATTGAATATATTTGCACATGGATACTCATATTGGCAACAACTCTTGCCGAAGTAGAAAAATATTTGTTCTGAACTCTTAACAAATTACCATTTGGTTGACAAGTGTCACTCTTGTGACATACCTCTGCATGTTTCATGAGGAATGGGTTTTGGATGGCTTGTTCTCCACTTGTTCATGCTGGGTAAAATAATTAAAATATGCCATTTGCACTCTGTGGTACCGTCATGCTTACTGATTCTAATATCCTCGTCTTCCTTGTCTGCCCTGTTTACTCTTGTGAGTATCAAAGTCACCGTTAATATAAATCACCAAAATCTATGTGGCTTCCAAAAGGGAGTAGGCTTTAAAACGTCTGGCTCTTTAGAAAATATTCAAGCTCAGCCTTTAAATCACACATTACCATCCGGACTGTCTATAGAGTTTTATTGTTGGGTATAAATCTGAACACTAATGGGAGTGATTCATAAAAATGCTTCTTATACAAGAGAAACAGATAACCCAGTCTTTGCTTGCTTTGGTCAATATGTTGGCCAGTCACATCAAAGCTAATATTTAGTTGGAAATGCTGCAACAGTCTTTTCCTTACAGAGCACCTAAAGTGTTGAATATTTTATTTAGTTTTAGGCCCTTTAAAGTATTAAAAGGCCAAACATTATCATAATTGTGAATCCTTGTCATGCTAAATTAAGTGTTTGAGGACAGAATGGTGCATCAAACTCACTAAATATTCTCTCGAGCTCACATAAAAAAATGAATAAATAAATAAACCCCCCGTAACTGTTCCTCTACCTGTCCAGATAAGGTTATTTTGCAGGCAGAATTAGAAAACAAAATTCTTATATCGTCAGATTTTAAAACTGTGTTGTTAACCTTGTACACAGTTAATGAACTCTGAAACATTGCATGCAGATGTAGTAGAGGAAAATAATATAAGTTATTTAGCATGTTATTTGCAACATGATGCAGGCTCTTGGTTAGTTGGTCTGAGCTCTACTCAAATTTATTATGTCTAGATTTTTCAGCCTCTTTTCACAATTATCACCCTGCATATGATGTTTGAATATTTTTTTCTTCCGCCACACAATGTCTGCTGTTATTAGAAAAGGAATGGCATTTATTTCTGTCAATCTGTCGCAGTCAGATGATTACAAAATACTTTACATGTTTCAGGATTAATGGTTTCTGTCTTACAGGTATTCATTGTTATTAAAACCTTGTAAAAATGTACTCTTTTTGTGATATGCAGTACCTGTTTAATTAGTAAGTTAAAAATCTGAATCAGCTTAGATAAACTAATGAACTACTTTCCTTAGGAAGCAAAGACTGGTTTTGGAAAAAAATTATGTCTTCACAGTTTTCTGTCTTTTTTCCTTCACTGCAGAAAAAAAAAAGGATTTCATCTTCTGAGATGTTATTGAATAACGTCAACGACAAAGGTGTTCATATTCTTTAGCTTAGAGAATGCAGCAAGAACATCAAGACCAATATGGTCCCATCAATGTCATTAATATTTAACTCCCTAACTGTTTTCCGGTGTTACATCAGAATGGCATGCTCACTTCAAATCAACTGCTGCAGGGTTTACCTGGAAGCCGCCTGAGGCAACCGCTCTCACATCCCGTTTGACTGGTGTGTTCTTACTTTCCCAAATGAGCCAAAATACAGCTTCCTTCACCCTTATTCTCACGCTTTGAATGGAAGCCCAGTCTGAAAAGAATGCCTCTTGTAACACTTCAAGATCCCCTTTTCCCCATCTCATTACCATTCCTCTTTCTTTGTATCCGTTTGCTTGTCTCCCTATGTCTTATCTAATCCCTATGCCTCCTCGAATCTCTTGTTTTCTCCTCTATTTGGATCAGTGCCCACTGTGCCACCGGGAAACGTAAAAGCAGAGGCTGTCAACTCCACCACTGTGCGTTTTACCTGGAGTGCCCCAAGTCCTCAGTTTATCAATGGAATCAACCAGGGGTACAAGGTGAGCACCTCCTTTCTGTCAACTAGTGCACTCTAGTGGTCAGTGGTAGCAGGGCAGTCTTTTACCTTCATCTTATAAAGAACCAATAATATATCATTGTCAGAATGTTTGTGCTGAAAATTTAATATTCGGCTTGTTATGAGACTAATTGATGTGAATTGCTTATAACCTTTTTTTTTTTTTTTTTTTTCATTCATTGCTCAATGTCCCATGTTTGGTATCGCCTCATCTCCAGCTCTTGGCATGGGAACCCAGTCGCTCTAACGAGGTCACAGGGGTTATGGTGCGACCCAACTTTCAGGACAGTGTTCACGTGGGTTACATCTCTGGTCTTAAGAAGTTCACAGAGTACTATACTTCAGTATTATGCTTCACTACCCCTGGAGATGGACCCTGTAGCCCCCCTCAGCGGTTACGAACACATGAGGATAGTATGTGTTTTTTATATTACGTTTTATTCAGAATTGATTTAATTAATAATCAAAGAAAAGACTGATGTTTTTTTATTTAATTAGACATTCGTTTTCTACCTTTAGCCCCTGGTGCTGTGGGACACCTTAGTTTCACCGACATCCTGGACACCTCATTAAAAGTCAGCTGGAAGGAGCCACAAGAGAAAAATGGCATTCTTACAGGTAGCTAAAATGCATTATTGTAGTGCTTTGCAAAATAATTTAAATCCTTAAAGCTTTTCCTAGTTTGTCTTGTTATAAACACAAGTTTCAATATATTTTATTGGTGAGGTAAAATCTCCACTGACTCACTCCAGTAACCGTATGTATTGACAGTGCACCAAAATCATCAGGGAAAATCAAGTTGGCCACAATCCGAAACACATTAGTCAGTTAATAAATTGTTTTTTCACTACTTCAGTTGTCACTGGTGTCTTAACCTCACCAGATGTTTGCCACTCCTCATGCACCTTGTAAGTAGGTGAAGTAGTGCCAGAAATGTTTGGATCACTCTTGCTTAAAGTACAAATTTGCTTGACTAATAGTTGCCATATTTGACCAATTCACCCATCTGAGCTGTGGATCTCTGCAGCTACTCCAGAGTTACTTCTAGGCGACTTCTCTAGTTCATGCTCTCCTTGCCTAGTCCATCAGTTTAGGTGTGGCGGTTTTGGATTATGGATTAACTGAATTTGTCTCAGTCTTACTTTGGGTATTGATTTATAAGTTTAGTCTGCTTTAAATATAACCTCTATCTCTATCTGAACTGTGAGCTATGTTCCTCACTCTTTATAATGCTGTTTGTTCCCTCATGTTCTCTAATAAACCTCTGAGGTCTTCACAGAACAGTTGTATTTTTAATGAGATTAAATTCCTAGTCCTAATAAGTTATATTGAAGTATGTGTTTCAATGTTGAAGGGTTTTAATCCCTCCTTTGGGGCACTAAAAGTGCTCAGTTTTTTTGGTTTATGCTGCAGGTTTTTTTTTTTTTTATGTATTTCAGGTTATCGTATCTCCTGGGAGGAGTTTAACAGGACCAACACCAGGGTGACCCATTACTTGCCCAACCTGACTCAGGAATATAAGGTTACAGGGCTCACTGCCCTCACTACTTACACCATTCAGGTGGCGGCCTTGACTTCAAAAGGCCAAGGTCAGCTTTCTGCATCAACCATATCTTCTGGTGTACCTCCAGGTCAGTATTGAAAAGAGAGTTGAGACGTAACTTGACAATTACAGAAAAGGATTGAACAACAAGCTGCTTTTATGCTGTGATGCATGATTTGTTTGTTGGTTTAAACAAAAAATTATTTGACAGAGCTGCCCGGTCCTCCCACCAACTTGGCCATCTCTAACATTGGCCCACGTTCGGTCAACCTGCAGTTCAAACCCGGCTATGATGGCAAGACGTCAATTTCTTGTTGGCTGGTTGAAGCTCAGGTATGACACTTCACTTTTAACATATCAAGGACAGTGCATTCATTAATTTGGTTTCTTGTCAGTTTCATTTGCTTAGCTGATTATGCAAGCTCATGTCCCTGTGTGTTTCAGATTGGTATAATTGGGGAAAACGAGGAGTGGCTGATGGTTCAGGAGCTGGCTAATGAACTTGATGCTAGGTCGCTGGAGGTCCTCGACCTGAACCCTTATACTTTCTACAGGTGCACATATGCATACCAACAAACTGTTGCATTCATGCAATGCATATAAAAAGCATACTTCCCACTTTATTCAAATACAACAGAAAATATCTTGTTTTTTTGCAAGTTTAAATAGGTTGCCTTTTGGTATTATTTTATTTAGATGTATGTTTAAAAATATTATATATTGCAAAAAACATTCTAATTCCCAAAGGTTTTCCACATTTTGTAGCGTTATACCCACAAATTTCAACGTATGTTATTGATATTTTGTGTTATGGACCAACACAAAGCAGCTTGTTAATTTATGGTGATACAATAATGATGCTTTGTGTGTTGCCTTGTGATGGACTGGCGACCTGTCCAGGGTGTATTCCGCCTCTCGCCCATAGACTGCTGGAGATAGGCACCAGCTCCCCCGCGACCCACTATGGAATAAGCAGTAGAAAATGACTGACTGACTGACAATAATGATGCTTTGTTCAAAAAGTTGTTTTTTGAAAAGTACAGCATGCATTCATATTGAGCCCTCTTTTCTCTAACAACCCTAAATAAAACCCAGAGCAACCAGTTGCCTTCTGAAGTCAACTTAGTAAATACAGTTTCTACTTATATGTAATATTCATCTAACCATCTAAAACGAGTCTTTGAAGAAACTTGGTTAGTTCCAGTTAAAACAACATTTAAATTTTCCCTTATTTAATTGAATTAGTGAACAAACAGCATCATGAAGACCAAGGAACACAGCAGACATGTCAGGATAAGGTTGTAAAACAAGGGTAGGTTATAAAACAATATATCACTGCCACCATTCAATCCATCATCTGATAATTCAGAGAGTGTGACATAACTGCAGGGCTACGAAGACAGGCCAGGCAAGGAGAGCATTAATCAGAGAAGCAGCCAACAAACCCACAGTAACTCTGGAGGAACTACAAAGGTTTACAGCTCAGGTGGGAGAATCTGTAAACAGGAAAACTGTTTGTACGGCACTTTAGGAAGGGGTGGCAACATGGTTGCCACAAACCATGTATTGGGACACTGCAAACATGTGGAAAATGGTGACCTGGTCAGTTGAGACCATGCAAAATGTTTTGTGTGGTGGGAAACCGAGGCAGCCCATCACCTTTAATATACCAACCCAACAGTGAAACGTGGTGAAGACAGCATCATGCTATTCTTCAGCCAGGACAGGGACGTCGGTGTTGATGGGTAGATGAATCAAGCTAAATATTGGGTAATCCTAGAAGGAAACTTGAGATGCTAAAAAAGAGTTGAGACTAGCGTAAAAGTACACCTTACAGAAAAACAAGAAAAGGAAATGTGCAGCCAGAGATATAGTGGAAAGGTTTAGATGTTGGTCCGTTCAAATCCATCATCCTTTTCTTCTTCGCACTCATACTCTGTTTTGGGTCAGTGTCTCACATAAATCCCAATAAGATGAATCTTTGGTCTAAAACAATCCCATGTCTGAATACTTTTGAAAGGCACTGTCAAAGTCTTCCCAATATGTTACTATATTGTTTCAAACTATCTTCTTTAATCGTGCTTGAGTTCTTTTTTCAAATTAAACAATCCTAATATTATGACAAAGTACTCAGTATGGCGACGTATTTACTAACAGCGGGTTTCCTTTTTTTCAGGTTTAGGATGCGTCAGGTGAACATTGTGGGCATCAGTCCTCCAAGTCAGCCCTCCAGGAAGATCCAGACGCTACAAGCTCCTCCAGACCTCTCGCCTGCCAACGTGACCCTGCGCACAGCCAGTGAGACCAGCCTGTGGCTTCGCTGGGTGGTATGACTTCATTGCATACTGTTTCTCATAAAGACAGCGTGACACTGGCTTGTTTAATTAGATTTTCAGGGACATTTTTCAGATTTTGCAATGAGCGATTTGAAATGGCTTATTTTCTTTTAACATCTCTTTTGTGTATATTCTTTAAATGTAATGATGGAACTAAAAAGAAATTGGCGAAATGTCCTTGAGTTGTTAGATAAGCTTAGTAAAAACTCGATTTAGGTGATTAGGTATTCTAAAGTTTGACATTCAGGGACATTTTCAGCGCTTTCATAAATTTGTTCTTGGACTCTTGGGGCTTTTTAATAAGATAAATGAGTACATGCAATAGTACTGATAGTGGTGTTGAAACCCGGACATTCTGTGTCCTTGGGAAGGCTTTGTTCTGCATCAGCATTTGGCAGTATATTCTTTACCTCATCTGTCTATTAACATCCCTTCACAGCGCTTAAGACGTGAGTCACAGAGGTTTATCATATTATTGCAGCTGTTACATTATTAAACAGAGAGGATCTACCTGGATTTAAAGAAACAGAAGGTTGTCAACAGTGGAATCTGCTCTGCAGGTTGATTACATAGCTCATTGACTGTGACCTGTACTATAGCTGGATATTTTAAAAGGTGGGCCCTTTTTTTAGGCTGTTGCGCTAAAAACTAAAGTAAATCATAATAGATACCATGAAAATGTAAAGGAACAAGAAATATTTTATATAGTGACACCTTTAAACTAATACTTTATTGAATTGTGTTTTGCAATTGTGATTTGGCAATATTTTCTCATTCTACCTTGCAAAGATTCTCCAAATCTATAAACTTTTTAGGACATCTCTTGTTCACAGGTCTGTTCAGGTGAACTTTCAAATTTTCTATCAAAATTAGTTCCATACTCTAGCTGGAACATTGCAAAACTTTACCTCTCATGAGGCCATTCCTTAGTTGATTTGGTTGAATGCTTGAACTCACTGTAATGCTGAAAAATAAAATTGCTCTTCATTTATAGCTCTCTAGCGGAGACCTGAAGATTTAGGCCCATACTGACTGGTACTTGTAACTGTTCACAAAAGTGACCCCAGAGCATGATACTGCCATCACCATCTTTTACTAAGGGTGTTGTGTTCTTTTGTTGGTGTGCCAAAGATTAAGTTTGGCTACAATAGAACAGTCTCCCTCAAGGCTTTGGGTGATTTTAGGGAAGCCTGGATGTTTTCTTTGAAATAAAAGATTTCTGTCTTGCAGTCCTATTCCTTATTCTATATATACAAGTCCTTCTCAAAATATTAGCATATTGTGATAAAGTTCATTATTTTCCATAATGTCATGATGAAAATTTAACATTCATATATTTTAGATTCATTGCACACTAACTGAAATATTTCAGGTCTTTTATTGTCTTAATACGGATGATTTTGGCATACAGCTCATGAAAACCCAAAATTCCTATCTCACAAAATTAGCATATTTCATCCGACCAATAAAAGAAAAGTGTTTTTAATACAAAAAACGTCAACCTTCAAATAATCATGTACAGTTATGCACTCAATACTTGGTCGGGAATCCTTTGGCAGAAATGACTGCTTCAATGCGGCGTGGCATGGAGGCAATCAGCCTGTGGCACTGCTGAGGTCTTATGGAGGCCCAGGATGCTTCGATAGCGGCCTTTAGCTCATCCAGAGTGTTGGGTCTTGAGTCTCTCAACGTTCTCTTCACAATATCCCACAGATTCTCTATGGGGTTCAGGTCAGGAGAGTTGGCAGGCCAATTGAGCACAGTGATACCATGGTCAGTAAACCATTTACCAGTGGTTTTGGCACTGTGAGCAGGTGCCAGGTCGTGCTGAAAAATGAAATCTTCATCTCCATAAAGCTTTTCAGCAGATGGAAGCATGAAGTGCTCCAAAATCTCCTGATAGCTAGCTGCATTGACCCTGCCCTTGATAAAACACAGTGGACCAACACCAGCAGCTGACACGGCACCCCAGACCATCACTGACTGTGGGTACTTGACACTGGACTTCTGGCATTTTGGCATTTCCTTCTCCCCAGTCTTCCTCCAGACTCTGGCACCTTGATTTCCGAATGACATGCAGAATTTGCTTTCATCTGAAAAAAGTACTTTGGACCACTGAGCAACAGTCCAGTGCTGCTTCTCTGTAGCCCAGGTCAGGCGTTTCTGCCGCTGTTTCTGGTTCAAAAGTGGCTGGACCTGGGGAATGCGGCACCTGTAGCCCATTTCCTGCACACGCCTGTGCACGGTGGCTCTGGATGTTTCTACTCCAGACTCAGTCCACTGCTTCCGCAGGTCCCCCAAGGTCTGGAATCGGCCCTTCTCCACAATCTTCCTCAGGGTCCGGTCACCTCTTCTTGTTGTGCAGCGTTTTCTGCCACACTTTTTCCTTCCCACAGACTTCCCACTGAGGTGCCTTGATACAGCACTCTGGGAACAGCCTATTCGTTCAGAAATTTCTTTCTGTGTCTTACCCTCTTGCTTGAGGGTGTCAATAGTGGCCTTCTGGACAGCAGTCAGGTCGGCAGTCTTACCCATGATTGGGGTTTTGAGTGATGAACCAGGCTGGGAGTTTTAAAGGCCTCAGGAATCTTTTGCAGGTGTTTAGAGTTAACTCGTTGATTCAGATGATTAGGTTCATAGCTCGTTTAGAGACCCTTTTAATGATATGCTAATTTTGTGAGATAGGAATTTTGGGTTTTCATGAGCTGTATGCCAAAATCATCCGTATTAAGATAATAAAAGACCTGAAATATTTCAGTTAGTGTGCGATGAATCTAAAATATATGAATGTTAAATTTTCATCATGACATTATGGAAAATAATGAACTTTATCACAATATGCTAATATTTTGAGAAGGACCTGTAAGAGGAATACTAAAGATTGCTTTAACATATTGAACACAACCAGCGCTTTAGTTAGAAATTTCTGCAGCTCCTTCAGTTTTGCTGTTGGCATTCTGGCAGCTTCCCTGACCACTTCTTTTTTTTAAATCATTAACAACTGGGAATTGTATTGTTCAGAGGTAGAATGTGCGACCCATATATGAAGATTGTTGGTCCTCGACGTAGGCGTCTGGGGTTAGATTCCCAACCTTGGAACCTTTGCTGCATGTTTTCCCCCCTTCTCTCTCTGCCCATTTTCTGCCTGAATACTGCAAATGATGGCCAATACTGCCACAAACATTTTCAAAAAAAATCATTCACAAGATATTTTAACAAAGTTTAGTTTTATACTGCGCACATAAATACAATCAGGTTATTGCAGATTTTTAATTATTTTTTTCTAATATTGTTTTCTTTTTTACTTGAATTGTACATGATATATATGCATTATATGTGGAGAAGTTTTGATGTCTAATTTTTTACGTTTCAAAATAGATATTTTACCAGGGGTGTGAATTATTTTGAGAGCCACTATACTTATATGAATGTTCTTATAATTCTGCATTAACTTGGTTAAGCATGGAAAACCACTTTATAAATTCCAAACTGCCTCTCACAGTTTTTGTTGATGCCTCTTGTGTGCTGTTAGATTGTTGTTAAGTGCACCCTCTCATGTGTTATTACTTCATTATGCACCCAGACAAGTAAAATGTAATTCACATTGGTTTTACCTGAGTGTGGGGAGTTAAAAAACAAACAAAACGATCCTCTCAGCCTCTTCCAGAGTGGGAATACAATGGCAATCCAGATTTTGTCGGCTACCGCATCCAATACTTCAAAGCAGGATCAAGAGGGGGCGTTCTTTCTCACATCATCATGGACCGGCTGGAGAGGGAGTTCACCATAGAGGACTTAGAAGAGTGGACGGAGTACGAGGTCAGAGTGCAGGCTGTCAACGGCATTGGGTCTGGACCTTGGAGCCAAGCAGTTCATGGCAGAACCAGGGAGTCTGGTGAGGATGATTAGGAATGAATGACTACTATGATTGTTACCTTTTATTTTACAGCCCATTGTATTATTGTATTAAGATGATAGTCACGGGGTTTTATGGAATGTACTTTATTTTTTTATTTTTTTCACTTTTCTTTTTGTTTTGTTTTAGATTACAAATTTTGTATTAAATTAAGTATGTTTTTCTTGATCAATAAGAAGTGATGGGAATAATGACGCAGGAGAAGGAGCGGGTCAAAAGTTTATACTTCTGTCCACTCCTTTGAGCGTGTGAATATAATATAATTTGTAAATATTGCTGTTACTATCTGCTTTTACGTTCCATAATTTTAGATCCTAAAAGTATTTTTTGAATAGGAGTAAAACATTACAGTCTTGTGCTGCAGTGCCGTCCAGTGGTCCCACCAACGTGTCAGCATTCGCCACCACCTCCAGCAGCATCCTGGTGCGGTGGGGAGAAGTCCAAGAGGCAGACCGCAATGGACTCATCCTGGGATACAAGGTCATTTTAATGTTACATTCATCTATAGTAAACCCATTTCGCTCCAAATCTTTTTTTTTTTTTTTTTTTTTCCAGAAATCACATTTTTGTAAATCTCCCACATCCTTCAGGTTGTGTATAAGGAGAAGGACTCAGACACAGCACCCCACTTCTGGACAGTAGAGGGCAACAACAGTCATAGTGTCCAGCTGACTGGTCTGGGCAAGTATGTTCTGTATGAGATTCAAGTCCTGGCCTTCACGCGAATTGGAGATGGAAGAAGCAGCTCGCCTCCTATTCTAGAGAGGACATTGGATGATGGTAAACATGACAAACCAGATATTACATGAACAAAATATTTCTTTCATTCCAAACCAGTAATTCAACTTAGAAAATTCTATTTTTGTGTCTTTATATTTGTAACAGTCCCCTTTATAGGCAAAAAAAAACATTGAACCTGATGTGGTCTAACGTGACTTGAATTTGATAAAGTCAGTTATGCAGCATTGTCAAAATTTCTATCTGTCATGCTATTAAGTTGTTTTTATTATATTTTCTTATTTTAAATGTATTTTCTTTATCTTTATTAGAATGTTTGTTTATTTAAATTTTCATTGTTTTTACTTTGTTTTTATATCTGTATACATTTTTGTCATTTTTACAACATTGGTACTGGTCTTTTGTTTTATATATACTGTGTATATATATGTATACACAGTAATAATAATTCTGGTTTCCTTAAGCTTCCAGGACATGGCATGCTAAAAATAAATAAGTAAAAGCTAATATTTGATTCAACATGTGTTTATTGCCGTGTGTGTGTGTGTGTGTGTGTGTGTGTGTGTGTGTGTGTGTGTGTGTGTGTGTGTGTGTAAACAACATTTTGTTGCTATTTTTCCTATTTTATTTTGATTATTAATTAAGGAATCTCTATGGACTATTAATACATTTTTGACATTTTAGTACCAGGCCCTCCGGTTGGCATCCTGTTCCCAGAAGTCAGAACCACATCAGTCAGGCTCATCTGGCAACCTCCCGCACAGCCCAACGGTATTATACTCGGTAAGATTATTTGGTCGGGTAAAGGCAAGGCGGTTGAGATGTAAGCAGCATTGGAGTTCAAAGGGCTGCACATGATGCATGAGAGACTATAAATATGTTTGTAAAGGTGCAAAACAGAAAGCAAGATGTGACCTAAAATAAAAAAGAGGTAGATAAAAAACATGTTCCATTCTAATATTTAATGTTTAAAAAAAATTACTATTAAAAATGAATTTCTATAAACTGTCCCTGCATGGTTTGAGGTTAAGCTATATTACCAAATTTATTCACTTTGATTTCATTCAAATATTTTATGTTTCTTATTTGATGCCCTCAGCTTATCAGATCACCTACAGAAAAAACTCTTCTAACAGCACTGCTGCCACTGTGGATGTGCTGAGCCCTAGTGTGAGACAGTACACAGCAACCGGACTGAAACAAGAAATGGCTTACATATTCCGTCTCACTGCTCAGACGCGAAAAGGCTGGGGCCAAGCCGCGGAGGCTTTGGTGGTCACCACCGAGAAGAGAGGTGAGTTTAAAATATTGCAGCCCAAATGTGTTATTAAAGTGGATTTACCTTTGAATATTGGGCTTAAATGAGATTGGGTGTACATTCCCCTTAGCTCGGCCTCAACCCACCAGTCGTCCCGTTGTCCCTCAAGAAGAAGTCCAGGCTCGCAGAGTCCTGTTGTCATGGGAACCAGGCAGCGATGGCCTGTCTCCAGTTCGTTACTACACAGTACAGTACAGAGAGCTCCCAGAGAGCAACTGGACAGTACACTCAGCATCAGTCAGCCATGAGACAAACTCCTACATAGTGGACAGGTAAATATGTATTTGTACACCTTCAAAATGGGATTTGTATTACTGAAAGGCATGTCCATGTATTGTGTAGTATAAATACAGGGGTTGGACAATGAAACTGAAACACCTGTCATTTTAGTGTGGGAGGTTTCATGGCTAAATTGGACCAGCCTGGTAGCCAGTCTTCATTGATTGCACATTGCACCAGTAAGAGCAGAGTGTGAAGGTTCAATTAGCAGGGTAAGAGCACAGTTTTGCTCAAAATATTGAAATGCACACAACATTATGGGTGACATACCAGAGTTCAAAAGAGGACAAATTGTTGGTGCACGTCTTGCTGGCGCATCTGTGACCAAGACAGCAAGTCTTTGTGATGTATCAAGAGCCCCGGTATCCAGGGTAATGTCAGCATACCACCAAGAAGGACGAACCACATCCAACAGGATTAACTGTGGATGCAAGAGGAAGCTGTCTGAAAGGGATGTTCGGGTGTTAACCCAGATTGTATCCAAAAAACATAAAACCACGGCTGCCCAAATTACGGCAGAATTAAATGTGCACCTCAACTCTCCTGTTTCCACCAGAACTGTCCGTCGGGAGCTCCACAGGGTCAATATACACGGCCGGGCTGCTATAGCCAAACCTTTGGTCACTCATACCAATGCCAAACGTCGTTTTCAATGGTGCAAGGAGCGCAAATCTTGGGCTGTAGACAATGTGAAACATGTATTGTTCTCTGATGAATCCACCTTTACTGTTTTCCCCACATCCGGGAGAGTTACAGTGTGGAGAATTCCCAAAGAAGTGTACCACCCAGACTGTTGCATCCCCAGAGTGAAGCATGGGGGTGGATCAGTGATGGTTTGGGCTGCCATATCATGGCATTCCCTTGGCCCAATACTTGTGCTAGATGGGCGCGTCACTGCCAAGGACTACCGAACCATTCTTGAGGACCATGTGCATCCAATGGTTTAAACATTGTATCCTGAATGAGGTGCCGTGTATCAGGATGACAATGCACCAATACACACAGCAAGACTGGTGAAAGATTGGTTTGATGAACATGAAAGTGAAGTTGAACATCTCCCATGGCCTGCACAGTCACCAGATCTAAATATTATTGAGCTACTTTGGGGTGTTTTGGAGGAGCGAGTCAGGAAACGTTTTCCTCCACCAGTATCACGTAGTGACCTGGCCACTATCCTGCAAGAAGAATGGCTTAAAATCCCTCTGACCACTGTGCAGGACTTGTATATGTCATTCCCAAGACGAATTGACGCTGTATTGGCCGCAAAAGGAGGCCCTACACCATACTAATAAATTATTGTGGTCTAAAACCAGGTGTTTCAGTTTCATTGTCCAACCCCTGAAGGGCTCTATACTTCTTGGCCTTTTTTCATTAATTACTGCATCAGTGGTGCAGTGTGGCATAGAGGTGATCAGCCTGTGGTTCTGCTGAGGTGTTAGCCCTGGTTGCTTTTATGGTGGTCTTCATCTCAGCTTTGTTGTTGGCTGTTTTCTTTCTCTTGACAATACTCTATAGATTCTCTATGAGGGTTAGGTCGGGCAAGTTTGCTGGCCAATCCAGTACAGTGAAACCATACTCATTAAACCAGGTATTGGTACTTTCAGCAGTGTGGGCAGATGCCAAGTCCTGCTGGAAAATGAAATCAGTATATCGTTCATGAAGTGCACTAAAATTCAGTGACAGCCACATTGACTTTGGAACTGGTAAAAGACTGTAGATCAACACCAACAGAAAACATAGTTCCCCAACTCATAATTGACTGTGGGAACTTCTATTCAATTCAATTCAGTTTTATTTATATAGCGCCAATTCACAACACATGTTGTCTCAAGGCACTTCACAACAGTCAGGTACATACATTCCAATTAGTCCTAACAATTGAACAGTGCAGTCAGAGTTAGCTTTTTATTCAAATTGGATAAAACGTTTTTCTATTTAAGGAAACCCAGCAGATTGCATCCAGTCAGTGACTTGCAGCATTCCCTCCTCCTGGATGAGCAAGTAGAGACAGTGGACAGTCACTGGCGTTGACTTTGCAGCAATCCCTCATACTGAGCATGCATGTAGCGACAGTGGAGAGGAAAAACTCCCTTTTAACAGGAAGAAAACTTCTGGCAGAACCAGGCTCAGTATCAGCGGCCATCTGCCACGACCGACTGGGGGTTTGAGAGAACAGAGCAGAGACACAAAGAGAACAAAGAAGCACTGATCCAGGAGTCCTTTCTATGGGAAGGAAAAGTAAATGTTACTGGATGTAGCTCCGTTAGTCGTTTCACCTAGAAAGAAAGAACAGATAAACTCTGAGCCAGTTTTCAAGGTTAGAGTAGCATATAATTTGTTACAGTAAAAGCTCAGTCAATTTCCATGTCTAGGAGAGAGAAAGGGTTAAACACTAAAAGACAGGGCCATGTGGATCATTGGTAGAGGGTGAGCATTAAGTTGTTGCCAGCTGAAGCTCGGACGATTCCCCTCTCCAGAAAGGTGTCACAGGTAGACACAGAGCCAGGCCAGGTGTAGCTTCTAGGAAGAGAAAAGAGGGAGAACAAAGTTAAAAACTGAAATAACAGCAAACAATGCAAAATTGGAGAGTAGTGTGAGAATGTAGCGAAGAGGGTGAAAGTGGTCGTTATGTCCTCCAGCAGCCTAAGCCTATAGCAGCATAACTACACACATAGTTTCAGTACAGATTATTTAGTTAAACGGCGCTTATTTACAACAATGTCGTCTCAAGGCACCTCACAAAGGGTCCCACTGATGGTCATTGTTATACTAAAAACCACAATGATTGGGATACCTCTCTCTGTCAGACTGACTATAACCATTGGAAAAGAGAAGGGGTCATACAGGCAGCAGAAATGGAGGGTGTGTTTGCACCTCAACCATAACTGAGCCGGTTTAGGCTAAACCTGACTCCCCCTTACTCCAACCAACAGGGAGGGAAGAAGACGGAGGTAAAAAATAAGGAAGATAGCTCAGGATAAACTAAGCCACTCTAACTATAAGCTTTATCAAAAAAGAAAGTTTTAAGCCTAGCCTTAAAAGTAGACAGGGTGTCTGCCTCACGGACTAAAGCTGGGAGCTGGTTCCACAGGAGAGGAGCCTCCTGATAGTAACGAATTACAATAGTCCAGCCTTGAAGTAACAAATGCATGGACTAGTTTTTCAGCGTCACTCCTTCTCACTGAACCTCAAGCAACTTGGATTCTGTCCCTCTGCTGTCTTCCTCCAGTCCCCGGGGGCTTGATTTTATCTGAAAAGAGAATGTTGGATCATTAAGCAACATTAATTTTTCTCCTTAGCCTAAGTAAAATGCTTCTGAGATTTTATCTGGTGCTGGATGAGGTTTAACACAAGGAATGCAACATTTGTAGCCCATGGATACGTCTATGTATTGTGACTCTTAAAGGGCTATGTTCCGTCACAGTCCATACCTTTTCAGTATCTGCCAAGCTCTTGAATGAGGTTTGCTTCACAATCCCCTGAAGGCTGCTATTATTCTGTTACTTGCTATTCTACCATGTTTTTTCCTACCACTCAACTTTCCATTTATAAGCTTCGAGGAAGCACTGTTTCTAAAGGTAATCCAGTTTTTGCAATGGCCTTTTGCGTCTTATCCTTTTGTGCGTGTGTGTGTGTGTGTGTGTGTGTGGGGTGGGGGGGGGGGGTGTCTTAACCGTCTGCTGGACAACAGTCAAGTCAGCATTCTTCCCCATGATTGTGTAGTCCGTTACATAGCCCTAATATAAGAGTTATTGATTAAATCTTCTGTTTTCTAAATTGGCCTTAGTTGATGCTAATTTTATGAGAACCCAAATTTTGGGTTGTCATTAGCTGTAAGCCATAATAATCTAAATCAACAGAAATAACCACTTGAAATATGTCATTCTCTGCGAAATTTAAATTTAATTTATATTTAAGTTTTACTTTGAACTCCTTTAAAAAAAACATTTAATTGTTTTCTCATCTATTATAATTCCTGTATAATGGATAACCAGAAAAAATGTTTTCTTGTTTACAGGTTAAAGCCTTTCACCTCTTACCAGTTTCGGGTTAAAGCCACAAATGACATTGGAGACAGTGAATACAGTGAGGAGAGTGAGGCCATTACTACGCTACAGGACAGTAAGCAACTTTTGACTGTTCATCTAGACCAAACAAATCATGAGCTGTTTATTTCAGGACTAGGTTTTGTACTGAATTATTCTGCAAGTGTATCAATGGGCTCTGAATGTTTACAGTGAATACATTTTAACAGTGTGTTAGCTCTAAAGCTGTTCTATACCAGTCTGTTCGAATTACACTTCCCACAGCTGTCCGCCACTCTAACATATTTTTTTAATCCTGTCAAGCCCCAGACAAAGCCCCGACAATACTGTCTGTTACTCCCCACACCACTACATCTGTATTGGTTCGTTGGCAGGTACGCTGCTGGATGACTTTCCTATGTTGGAATGTTGAATATGAATTTTATTGGCATCCAACAGTGGATTATTTATTGATTTTGAAATATTAGACATTAAGAAAATCTCATTTTCCTTTTAGCCCCCTTCAGAGGATCGCATAAATGGAGTTCTGTTGGGATTTAGGGTCAGGTACCGGGAGTTGCATTATGATTGGCTTCACAGCTTCTCTGTCCGCACAGTAAATAGTCCTTTTGCCACCTGGGCTGATTTTACATGTAAGCTCTAATAATATTACTTATGTGCATTTTATATCTTAGTTTTTTTTTTTTTTTTCTAAATAATGATTGAATTCTTGTATATTCAAATGTTTCCCATTTTGCATCTGACCTCCAGCTCCATACAGCATCAGAAACTTGACAGAATCCTCTTTAACCCAGTATGAACTTGACAGTAAGTCTTGTATCGCCACTTGTGCATTTTGTATCACTTTAAGTTTAAATACCATTTAGTAAATGTTATTCCCACAAAGCAGTGCATTTGTATTATTTAGAGCAATTGTCAGCTGCATACTCCCACTCAACTGCAGCCACTGCTTTTTTTTATTTGTGTCTGTGTGTGTGTGTGTGTGTGTGTGTGTGTGTGTGCGCGCGCATGTGTATGTGTGTGTGAAAGACTTTAATCTCTAAAAGCTGCCCTGTTGTTATTCCAGCATGGTTTTCTTCGTTTTAATATTGGCAACTCTTCCCGTGTGCTTCCACAACAGGCGTGTCTTTTGATCAGTTTGCATTATATTTCTGACTCGCTTCTCTGAGCTGTGTGTGATCTTATCTTGCCATGGGCATTTGAATGAATGGGTGTTTCTCTGGAATATCTTTTTTTTGTTTTTTTTGTTTTTGCTTTTTCACATTAATTCCTCTATTACAGTGCTGCATTGCATTCTTCCCTGTCAGATTTGAACAAACACAAGCGCTATGAGATCCTTCTCAGCGTGTATAATGCAGTTGGGGAGGGTCCGAGCTGTGCACCTCAGGAAGTGTTTGTTGGAGAGGCGGGTAGGGTTGATTTCTTAGTTTGGAGCATATTTTAACCTTTAATTACTACTCCTCAGGTGTTAAACAAATAAAACACCTTCTCACTGAATGTTTTCATCTTTTTTCTTCAAGTCCCAACAGCTCCTCCTCAAAATGTAGTGGTCCAGTCTTCAACAGCTACGCAACTTGATGTTACCTGGGACCCGCCACCTCTGGATGCTCAGAACGGAGACATACAGGGTTACAAGGTATTATTATTGTGTACACCTTTCCTTTTGTCTCCAATATTTGTTTTGAATCCTAGTAGAAAACCATCTGGTGACTTTGTCCGCAGATCTACTTCTGGGAGTTTCAGCTCCAGAACGAGACAGAGCGCTTGCGCACTCTATTCCTGCCAGAGCTTGGGGTGAAGCTTAAAAATCTGACAGGCTACACTACCTACATGATCAGCGTGGCAGCCTTCAACGCTGCAGGGGATGGGCCCCGCTCCCTGCCCACCAGAGGGCGCACTCAGCAAGCAGGTGCAAATATGGATAAGATTCTTCAATAGGCCACTGGCATTAACTTTGGAGCCAAAACCTTTTTTCAGCACCCTGTACCACTTTGCAGTCTCATACTTTTTCAATCTATTGCTAACTTTGCACACATTGTTGCACTTAGTGATATTCATTGTCGATATCTACACACTGTTTAGGTTTTTTATGTGGTTATATATCATAGTGACAAAAGAAAGCTGCAAAGAGGATAATGCATTGCTTTAAAGTCAATTGATATAAGATTTTGAGTTGCTGGAACAGTGCAAACTCAGCCACTGCTTGTGTTTAGCAGAAAACTATATACTGTTATTTTTCAAGTAGCTTAGTGTCATCCCTTAGGAATAGTAGAAGAAGAGATGAGAGGCTTTACTGCATATTATTTCAGGACATGCCACAGGGAGGAACAGCAGAAGAACAAGAAAAAGGAATACAAAGAGTGAGGGATGTTGATTACTTTCAGGCCACAATTTTACATCTTTGTTTAGAAGAAAGTGATATTCCCTCCTCTGGGATTTAAGCAAAAAAAAAGGTTTACAGTAAAAATGATTTTGGTCTTCTGTGCCCCTTGAAAGTTATGACATTGATAAAGGGTAGAAAGTGCAGAGAACTTTAAAACACTGTCTGGAATTTTGGCTCTTTTCACCACTAAGGACTGGGAACAGAGCCAACACAAGCTTTTGTGAGCTTTCATTCCTTATGCCGAATTGTGGCTAAATCCTGACACTCAGCTGAATCTGGGTTGGCTCAGCAGGCAGAATTCTCACAGCTCTTGTTCAAGGTCGGAGGCTGATTTTCTAAACTACTTTTGACTTTTTATAGTTAAAGAATCCTTTTTCCAAAGGATAAGCCAATGCGTTTGATCTAGTAGTATGCATTAAAAAAAACAACCAAAAATTTGCCGCTGCTCTTCTATGTCTTTTTTGTATTGTTTGTAGTGCTTTCAGTCAGCCTTTCATTTTCCTTTGGTACTATGCATCGTCTTTCTCTTATAAAAAGGTCAACTCACTGTTTTAAGAGCTTGAAAGCTCTGAACTCCCCCCTTTTAAAGTCCAAAATCCTTAATAATAAATTACATGAATTATAGCAAACTATCTGATACAATGCAATACATTTTCTATAAGAATTAAAAATATGTATAAATTGTGACATGGCTTAAATTTGTTCAGAGAACAACGCTAAACCTTTGAAATACTTGCAAAACTATTCTTTTCCACTTTTGTCATATTATATTCACAAACCTCAATGTGATGAAAATGCTTTACAGATAAAAACCTCAGAAGGAATCTGTAGAACGTAACTGCATGCTGAGGAGACAAATCAGCCATTTTATTCACATGTGTTGGAATAGGAACACATCAAAACGTTGTAGGACAACAGCCCTGGAGGAGTTTGACATTCCTGATCTCAACCATTCCATTGAATAGGATAGAATTGTAGCTTCAGTTGTGTGTTTCTGGTCAATGTTCTGGTAGAAGGTGTTTTTTGAAAACATTTATTTTTTCCAGTATTGCCCTGTATTAAGCTTCATCCAAATTTCCATCAGCAAAAGCATCCCTATAGCATGATGTTTCCATTTTTGATGGCTAATTGAATGGTCTTCTGTGAGATGTTCTAGGCTTAGGCAAGTGTTTTATAACCTAACCCTGCTTTTGTCATGATTTGAGGGTGTTTGGGTTTTTATTTGGGTTCTAGTTATTCTTATTTTCGTTTTACGTTTTTGATCTTGTTTCTGTTTATTATTTTCCTGGCTATGCTTTAGTTTCCCGTGTTCTAGTTCATGTTCTGTATGTTATGTTTTCCTGATTAGTTTGAATCCTTGAATTTCTGTTTTGCTCCAGTCCCATTTTGTTCTCTCCTGTCTGTTTACAATTAGCCTCATTCGGTCCACCTGTGCCACGTTAATCAGTTTTGTTTTTCACCTGTACTATGTTCCATTTATACAACTTTGTTCTGTTCATTCCTCGCGGAACCATTTTGGATCATATCACCCTGTTTTCAGCCAGTTATTGCAGTTCATGCCAAGCCTGTCCATGCCTGTTTTTACCATCACCTTCTGAAAGTGAGTTACATTTATTAAATCATTCACTCCCCACCCATGCTTCCTGCCCGTCTGCATTCCGGGGTCCTCCACCACACCACACCTGACAGCTATAAACTGTATCCCTAACTTGTCAGATGTGTTGCTTTGTCTTCATGATCCCATTTGCTCTATAATGTTCTCTAACAAACCTCTGAGGCCTTCACAGGACAGCTGTATATATATAAAGAATTAATTACACACAGGTGGATTATTTACTAATTAAAATGGTTTCTCTGGATTTTATTAAAGAGCCACAGAGGAAAGGAACTGAATACAAATTAACGCAACACATTTCAGATTTGTAAAAAAAAATCCATTTCCATATCCATTTCCTCCTGCTTCACCACTATGCACTATTTTTGCTGGTTTATGACTTGAAATTTAAGTCAATTTAACTGAGGCTTGTGGTAGCAACATGACAAAATGTGGGAAAGTTAAAGTTGCGTGAATCCTGTTGCAAGGCAATATACTCTAATGAGGAATCAAACTCCAATTACATCTTGTCCTTCCTTTCTCAAAAGCACCCAGTGCTCCCAGCTACATCCACTTCAGTGAGCTGACCACAACTTCGGTGAACGTGTCCTGGGGGGAGCCCAAGCAGGCCAACGGCATCATTGAAGGTTACCGTCTGGTTTACGAGCCCTGCACTCCAGTTGACGGTGAGAAAATCTGCCTTTAGTCTAACAACACTCCTCTTCTCTTGACATTCCTCAGCTGGCTCTCTCAGCCAGTGATTTACAACCTCTCTCCTCCTAACCATATTCGTTTTTAAATCATGCTGCTTAAGCTTGTGTTCTAATTTGTTGCAGATGGGTACAGACCCTGCAGTAACATATAAGGCAAGGCTGATAAATTACACTAGAATGCTCTGCTGAGCCTCTATACAGCTTCCTATTTCACTGAGAGAAACATGGTTAATAGCTGGCTAAGTGTTGTTGCCTTGACCAGATTGTCCAATAATTGAGAGCAGACTAAGAACGCTGAACTGAAGCTGCTGTGTTCCCTTGGGTAACTAACACAAACTGAAGTGAGCAAAGTAATAAATACACTAATATCACTTGGTCTATCCCTGTCTTGACAACTAAAGAGCTTTCTGGAAATTGCAGAAATTCTGCTTTAATATATCTGTGTCTCTAGTTGCTTGTTTGGTCCTGTGTGTAACTGTTTCTGATCTTTGCTCAAAGCTTAGTTTTCTATGACTTGTTGAAAGCAGTATCTAGAGTCTTAGTGTTTCCTGTACAGACTCCTCTCCTCACACTCCAGGTGTCAGTAAGATAGTAACGGTGGATGTAAAAGGCAGCTCTCCTCTGTGGATGAAGATCAAAGACCTGGCTGATGGAGTCACCTACAACTTCCGCATTCGGGCTAAAACGCTCACTTACGGCCCTGAAGTGGAGGCTAATATCACCACCGGGCCTGGCGAAGGTATTGTCCAATAAGGCTGTTATGTATTTGTGATTCCTCTTTGTTTTTGAAGAGCATGTTTGACATTGTGTTCTGCTTTTTTTGTTTTCTAAGGAGCCCCGGGCCCTCCAGGAGAGCCATTTATTTCACAATATGGCTCTGCCCTCACTCTGCATTGGACAAGCGGGGATCAAGGCCGTGCTCCTATTACCCGATATGTGATTGAGGCCAGGCCTTCTGGTGAGCTGCAGTTACCACACCTAACTGAGTCTGTGTAATACGTCACCAGTTTATGTAAAGATTTTCTCATTTTTCCCAAACAGATGAAGGATTGTGGGATATTCTTATTAAAGAAATTCCCAAAGAAGTGACATCCTATACACTTAATCTGGAAATGCTTCGAGAAGGGGTCACCTATGACTTTCGAGTAATTGCTGTCAACGATTATGGCTATGGCTCCCCCAGCGCCCCATCCCCCACCATATCAGGTAAATTGTACTTTGTGAAACAACTCTGTGTTAATTACAGGTGCTTGTTAATAAATTACACTCTCTTATTTTAGTAATTTAAATCAAACAAAGATCCCCTTTTCCACCAAAAGCCCCAGAATTTAAATACCTGTGATTTTTCCAAGGAATCCCAGATAATTTGTGTGCTTTTTGTTTCTACTGCTCTGAAAGGCTGCGGAAAATTTATATAAATCAGTCTAATCACGTGTAGAAAGTTGTGAAGAAAACTGCACTACACCTCCAGTCCAGCGGGTGGCGGTAATAAGAAACCAAAGGCCAAACAAGCAAAGTCCAATTTGTTTACAAAACAAGATGGAGAATGAACAACTGGCTTTTTGCTTGTGGTGTTGTACCACATTGTAATTTAAACCAAGTGATCTGCAAGGGAGCAACGGCAGGCGATCACCCAACGAGAATGTCTTACAAAACACCACAGTTCTTAAATATGGCAGGTGAGCAGAAGTAAGAACGCTGCAAGAACGGGTTCAGCAATCATCTTTGCTCAGCACATAACCCTAATACTTAACAATCCCGAGGTAAAAGGAAAGTCCTATCCCCAAACCTGGACCTTTTGTCTGGTAAATGTGGGCCAGGGAAATTATAATTACATGGGTAAAATTGACTTGATAGTTTCCCAACAGACCGTCACTGGCACCCTCCACAAGGAGGGTATGGCTAAGAAATGATAAGACTAAAAGAACTTGCTGAAGATGTTGGCTGTTCACAGAGCACTGTATCCAAGCATATTAAAGGAAAGTGGAGTGGAAGAAAAATGTGTAATAGAAAAAGTTGCAGAGATAGTAGGGATAACTGCACCCCTGTGGGGATTAAGAAGTCCATTTAAAGGTTTGGGGAAGAGTCACAAGGTGTGAACTGCACTTGAAGTCAGTTCTTCAACAGTCAACCAGTCACAGATGTTTTCATAGTTTTAACCTATGTTTAATAGGTTAAAACTGTTAAAATCTTTGTATAATGCCAATCTTGAGCCAGACAATATCAGAACCATCTTATCTGGGCTAAGGAGGAAAATGCCTGCACAATAGTACCAGAGTCTGGAGGGAGAGTGGAGAAGCAGAAAATCCAAGTTTCTGAAGATCCATTGTGACGTTTTTACAGTCAGATAATATTGGGAGCCATGTCATCTGGCTGTGTCAGGTGTTTACCAGGATAATTAAAGCTCTCCATGTTTCCTTCTGCTAACAAACTATAAGCACATGCTGATTTTATTTTCCAGCAGTACTTTGCACCTGCACACACTGCCAAACGCACCTATATCTGCTTTAATGAGCGTGCTCGATTGGCCAGCGAACTGGTTTTACCTAATCCTCAGAGAATCTGTGGAGCATTGTCAAGAGGAGAGACACCAGAGCCAATAATGCAAACGAGCTGAAAGTGCAACCTGGGCTTCCTTCACACATCAGCAGAGCTACAGGCTGATCACCCCCATGCCACGCTGCACTGACACAAAGAATTCATGCAAAAGAGCCCTGACCAACTACTAGATACAAATACTGTACAGGACATTGAGATGCTTTTTAGTAAGCAAACATTTCTGTATTACATTTTTTTTAAATGGTACCTGGATAATATCCTAATCTGAGTAAGGGAATTTTTGTGTGTTCATTAGATTTCAAGCATAATCATCAAAATTAACAGAAAATTATGGTTAACAACATCATTCTGTTTTTGATGAACATATACTGTATAATATGACTTTTAGTTGTTAAATTGATTTTACCTGAATAAATTCACTTTTCAATAATATTCTTATATTTCTAACTGAACCTGTACATATTATTAGCTCTACATTCAGTAAATGTTAATGCTACTTAATTTTTGTGTTTTCAGCCCAGAAGGTGTCTCCTTTCTACGAGGAGTGGTGGTTCTTGGTCGTTATTGCTCTGGTCGGTCTCATCTTCATCCTCCTCCTTGTTTTTATCCTTATCATCCGAGGCCAGAGTAAAAAGTACACTAAAAAAGCAGACCCAGGTAGGAAATGCAATCTACCACAAAATATTTCGGGTGTTTGTGCAACTTAAGCAATCGGGTGGAATTAGTTTTCATCTTAGACAAGTCTGCAGAGAAATGGAAATTTAATGATACTGCACCTGGAGTCTATAACAAGAACAAGAGTGCGTAGGCCCACACAATTAAACACATTATCTTGATTTTCCTACATTGTCTGGCTGACAGCGAAAACATGAGAGTAAAGGTTATCAGTAAGGTAGCTGAAGTAGACAAATATTATTGTCCAACTTGAATTGCAGTGAGGATCAATAACACGACAAATGGCTAGGCTGCGGCTTAATGCTTGGGCCATTAATTAGATGGAGAGTAATTATAAAACTACAGCACAAGTGGCTCCTATGCTATTGTATGAAGGGGAAAATTTGCAAGATTGTCAATTATCCAAAGTGACACGACCCAGTAGACAAACCCAGTTTGTTATCTCCATTGTTAATTGCTTATGGTCTGTGGGTGATTATACCATAATAATACGACTCATTTCTGGGGATGATCTAGTCATCCAGTAACAAATAGTTAGTAGTCCATATGAAAACAGTCATGAGAACTTTTGTCTTACAGTGGATGGCAAACAGCTGCAGGCTTAATGTGTTTAACAAAAGTTAGAGCTATGGACCAGGTCTGAGAAACCAGTGATTATGTAATGATGCAATCAAACAGTCAAGGAAATATTTTGTCTTATTTTGTAAATGTTACCAAAGAATAGAAATAATTTATAAAAATGTTTATTGTTTTGAAAGAATGTGTGAAGGACATATTTCTTTTAGTGAAAGTCCAAAACTAAACAAAAAAAACAAAACAAAGTGTTTCATTGTAAAACCAACACAGTGTCATCTTCAAACAAATGTCCAGGCAACCACTCAAACTGCACTTCACTTCCTCTGACCCACGGAGAGATGGTACGTCTAGATGAAGGACATTTCCCTGCCCTGGAACTCAACAACAGTCGCCTTTCTGGGAAAAACTCCTTTTGCCGCAAAAACGGCATTTACACCCGGTGAGCTGCTTTTCACTGCTAAAGACACAAATGAACATATTTTAAACTTTTCTTTTTACCTACTGTATGTTTGGGCTTGTAGCATACCGTAGTTGTATTTATTTCCATCTTCAAAGTAGAGAAATAGGTTAAAAAGTGTGAAAGAAAGAAAGCGACCACAAGACAGCCCAGTACGCAGTCGAAAGTTAATGAAGAGCAATGACACTACATATGGAATGTAAGACTACGGCATTTGTTCAGAAAAGTCTGCACTTAATTTACTACAGTGGCAAATTACTGCTTCACTTTTTGATTTTTGTTCCAGTTCTGACCAGCATTATCCCTCTACATTTGCACAGGCTTCCACCAACACTCTCATATCTCCAAATAA
Source organism: Girardinichthys multiradiatus (assembly GCF_021462225.1). Lineage (NCBI taxonomy): Eukaryota > Metazoa > Chordata > Actinopteri > Cyprinodontiformes > Goodeidae > Girardinichthys > Girardinichthys multiradiatus. The sequence continues at coordinate 26,424,792 of NC_061818.1, forward strand.
CTTTGCAGTGTTTCTGTGAAAGAGCAGCATTGAGTAGAAGGAGTTGAAAGTCTAATTTTCTGCAATAATCAGTCCATATTTTAACTGTGAGGTAGTTTACTGCAGTAATTTAGCTACTAAAATGTTACAAAAGGATACAGCTACTTTAGCTCTGTAAATCAGTCTTTAGTTAGTTTCCCCAAAACAACAAGTCATTTTACATTTTTTTTGGACATTTAGGCTAATGCTAAATATGTGTTAGTTTGAAAGGAAGGTAAAATATTCATAGTCATTAATTTGGCCTATTAGTAAACATGCAGGGGACCTTTTAACCTTTATGGAGAGCAGTTACTGATTTTACTTTATAACAGCAAAATGACTGCTGTTATAAAGTAAAATCAGTAAAAAAAAACATTATTTCACAACATCCACGGTTGATTATAATGGTCTAGCTGTTGACTACACTGACCTTTTATCACAGTGGCATGGACTGTGTTATGTCTTCATTCCTTAGTCTTTGGTTATCGCTTATTCTAAAGCCAAGATTTAATTTGCTCTAATTATCCTGAAGCAAAAAGGTGCTTCCAAAAGAGTGAATGTTTTGTGTGGGTGAGGATAAATCTATAAATCTATGCTGTTCATACAATTACTTTCAAAAACCTCACCCACGTCTCCTGTAAATAGGGTCTTTGGGAATGGTAAGAATGCACACGCTGTCCTTTTCCTGCGCTGTCTATAAGCAGCCACACAAACATTCATCATAATCCCATTAGAAAGGTATTTTTATCAAGTCTAGAAAAGTGTTTTCTGTTTACAATGGGTGGCAATAGCACAAGCGATATGTCATCATCCATACATGGTAATGGGGATTCTGCTTTAGAGAGGTGTGACAGTTTATTTTGTTTCTGTAAATTCTGTTTTAAAATTACTTCACAATTTTTAAAAGAATAGGTTGAGGTTGTCCAGCTCTAAAACATGATGATATTCGTCTTGTTGTAACTTTCAGTTTACCACTTTCATACCTTTTTTATTTCCATTTCTCAAATTTATTCCTGATTTGTTTTTGTTTTTTTACTTATGCATAGTCATTTTTTACTCAAAATACTGATAAGAATTTATATTATACCTTTGTGTATTGTCGGTCTTGAGATATTGAGCCACCAATCTGAGCCTCCTTCCTCTCATCATATTTATATTCAGTGTTTTGGGAAGCGGCAAACTATACAGGGGAACAGCACAATACCAGGCGATTAGCATTCAAGAGCATCTGCCTATGCTCTTTCTCTGCCCATCTCTGCTTGAGACAGAGTGCTTTTGGGTCAGAGCTGCTTATTTTTCTTTGACCTTTAGCCTTTGTTGCAGCACTGTGAGAGTTATTCCAACATGAACTACTGTCATCAGGACTTTGGAGCTCTGGCTGTTTGGTAATGTTTGGTTAAACATTTGACAGAGGTTTTAGAGATGCTGCAGCATTAGAAGTTTGTGCAGAGGCATGGGTCATGGTCAGACGGGTGAGCTTTGTTACAGGCAAAGAGCCTGCATCTTGTCACAGCAAATCCTCAACAAAGATGTACTTGTGCACATTAGTGTGCACATTATTGTGGAATGTACTAGAGAGTACATTCACATTCAGGTTGATCTTCCATGATCGTCTTGACCATGGAGGCCAGAAAGGGGGATCAAAGGAACTCTGGATGCTCTAACTCTTTGAAGAGGTCTAATTTGCAAATGAAGTAAAGGTGAGGGCAGGCTTCCAACCGGACATTTGAACAAGTGAAGGAAAGAAGGAAAATAGCCAGATAAGGCAAGCGGAGGGAAAGTGCAGCCCTTCTAAACAATTCAAAGCTCTGGATCAATAGCCCCTCCTCCACTACACTCACGTGGTGGCATCTTTTTGATGACCACCCACTCACATCATCCTCTTTGACCTAAAGGAGATGTATGTGTTTGTTCTGTTTACTGTTTCATGGCCGTTGTCATGTTGGGTCTTCTAAGCTTGCACTTAAGTGCAAGCAGTAATTTAGCTTCTGCTTGTGTAACTGAACACATATTAAGTTTTATCTCAGAAATTGTTAAGGTTGTCTGCTTTGTGATTAAATAGTACACTTGACATCACAGTTAGTTTTTTCTCACCTAGCCCAACTTTCAGCATTTTCTATTTCAAACCAAGTAAGCATTTACTTTCATGCTACTGCCACTTTAAGCAAGCCAAGGAAGGTCTTGTCTTTGTAAGGTTATTATTCACCTTTTTTTCTGTACACCATTCACACATTCTGCTAATGTCTTACCAGAATTATGACTTAGTCAAAATACAGCAGTAATAAAGGTAAAATCCTTCTGTATTGCTTATCTTTAGATTTAAAAGATTTAGTTAAAATTTGTATTCCTTTTTTCCCTTTTTAATTCCAGATGTTGCTCTGAAGTCAGAATGTGTAAGTTCTTGGTTGGAGAATCTGCAATAGCACCCCTCAAAATTGGATTTCAAATTTGGAAATTCTGCAGTTTCTCACCAACCCTCACATCAAAATCCAACATGGATGCCTTCCACTTAAGCACACGCTGGAATATGTATCTGGGAATGGCACCACATCAAAATTTGGCATGTTCCAGTTGCAAATTGCAAAGCCTGTTGGATTTGCACATTGTTGTTCTCAATGACTTGGGTAATTGCTATTAGGAATTCAAGGTGACAATAAAGTACTCTCTGCAGCCACTTTATTAGGTACACCTGTTCAATTACTGTTGAACCACAAATCAGGCAATCACATTAATTTATTATTATTTGTTTATTATTTGTTTAGTTTATTATCATTATTATCTCCTGAACATGTATACATTTGAAACACATGACATATGCACTCAAGTGCTTTGGGAAATTCGAGGGGAAGGGTTTAGGATAAAGTACAAACATATGCTGGCTAACCTCAACTACAATTGAAACATGTAATTCAAAGATTGCACAGAAAAAGACACTTACGTTCTAACTCCAATTTCACTTAACTCTGAAATACCGTTCAAGAAACATCAAAAATCTGTAATAACAAAAGAAGGAAAAGTAACAACACTAATAATAATTATTATTTCCTTTTCTTCCCTCTTCCTTTTCTATTGTTCTACTGTAAGGGCTTTTGTAAGTTTTCAATTACTTTCTATAATGTTGGATTTCATATATATATATATATATACTTTTTATACATTTAGAACAATTAGGTTGATCATTCAGGCAATTTCATACACTAACCTTTCTGATGGATATACACCAGCTTCTATATGTGCCCTCACCTTAGCTTTGTGGAAAATACCAGTGCCTCTGAGATTGTAACTGGAATATCGTTTGGATACAATAGAGAAGCATATGGTCATAAGCTTTGTACATCACAACTGCTGTGTTTAGGTCAACAAGATTATGTAATCTTAAGGTATTCAATTTAATAAAGAGTGGATTTGTTGGGGCAAGGTATACTGCAGGGTTGACCACTCTGAGAGCTTTTTTTTTTTGTGATAGGAAAATAGGTTGCATATTTGTTTTATAATTATTCCCCCATATTTCCCACAATAATTAAGGTATGGAAGGAGGAGATAATTTAATAAAATACAGAGTGGATTTTGATTTACAGAGGTTTTGACGTTAAATAATATGTTAATAAGTTTGGATATTTTAATTTTTAAAGTATTTATATATAATTTCCAATTGAGCTAAATTGATTCCTAAAAATTTTGAACACCCTTTCAGTTACCACCTCACCAGTTTTGAGTTGACAATGTTTTACATTTCTATTCCCAAAAATAATGTATCGTGGCTTTTTTTTTTTTCAAATTTAGATAATTATTGATATCAAACCATTTTTTTAGCATTTCAAGTTCAGTTCCCACTGTATCCAAATGCAACTTAAGATCTTGTCCAGAACAATACAGGCTGGTGTTATCAGCAAATAGAATACAATGTACATTTTTTACAGCATCATATATATCATTTATATACAAAATGAACAATTTTGGTCCCAGGACAGAACCCTGTGGAACTCCATGTGTTATTTTTAAAGTCCAAAGCATGGTCGCCTTAGTAGAAATCACCCCGAGTTTAATGACCAAAGTCCAAATGTTCGCACAGTCCTCTTGTTGACTTCGGATATCATTGATACAACCAATGAAAGGGAGAATATCTCAATCAGAATGTCTACAGAATGTCTCGGTCCCCAAACTTTATTTCAATTTTCGATGAAGAACACAGGGTTCACTCCATTCATTAGCCAGTTTTCCAGTCATTCATCCAGGAGACATAGGTTGCAAAAGTAAATACAAAGTAACCAGGAAGTATGTGTGACCAACAATGTCCTCTCATGTGAACGAAATTGTCTCTCCCATCATTCGGGCTTAACTTATAATGAATTATATCAAGATATATATCATATGTAAAAAAAACTATGAATCTATGTTTTTTAGATGCTTACAACAACTGCAGGACGCAGACATCTTGGATTGTGACCTCAGTCATATCCACATGGCAGCAACTTATTGCATTTAGGCATCAAGATGCTCTGAAGAGGACTTGGTGAAGTTCAACCTGAGCATCAGATTGGGGAAAAAAGGAAGATTTAAGCAGCTTTGAACGTGGCATGGTTGTTGGTACCAAACAGGCTGGTCAAGGTATTTCACAAATTCTTGGATTTACAGAAATTGGTCCAAGAAAGAGAAAACATCCAGTGAACTGCTGTGGTGTTGATGGAAATGCCTTTTCATGGCTGATCAAAGGAGAATGGGCATACTAGGTCCTCATGATCAGCAACAGTAATTTAATTAACTAATACTTACAACTAAAGTTTGCAGAACATCAAACCATGCCTGGAAGCCGATGGGCTACAGCAGCAGAAGACCACACAAGGTGTCTCAAATCACTTTTACCATAGTACTACATTCAAGCCACATCCAGCCACACATGTGCACACATTCGTACACCAGCACGCAAAGGGCACATCAACATGTGGCAGAGGAGGAAGCTGGAATCAAACCCACAACTTTTTAAATGCAAGATGACTACTCTTTCCATTGAGCCACAATCCCCTCAAAGGTAATAACTGTATGATGTTGTACTGCACTTTGTGGGTCACTATGAAATAATGCCCAATGTGCAAATAAACAATTAATCGGTGCAGCTGTCGCCATCTGTGTAAAACTTAATAGACATATCGAATTTTCAAATTATGTTTGGTGAAAGAAAACTCTAACTTGCCAAACCAGAATTCAGATTTAAGGGGAATTACTGATTTAAAAGAACAAATTAGGCACAATAAGACAGATGAATCAAAGTAAGATTTGTTACATTAATAAATTCTTTATTTGCAGTTCTATCTCAGTCTTTATTATTCAGTCAGTCATTTTACCACTGCACAACCTCTAAGAGTGCAAGTGTAGTGTGTCTGCATTGTATTAAAAAAACATTAAATGATAAGAAATATATTATTATGATATTCATCTATACTGCTGCCCTACTGGTAACTGAGTTTATATAACAATTAGAAACATGATAGATTTAAGAGAGTAAAACGCTCTTAATGCAGGTGCAACACCATTCATGAATTTTCGGTAATGATGCATCTTTTCTGTCTTTATTTCTTCTTTAGGCGTCCTACTTCTTAGGTACAATAATTGTAGCATTTTTGGAAAATATAATTTATTTTAATTCGGGTTTATTTTACTCTTGCAAATGTGACCTGCTAAAAAAATGCCAGATATTAGACCTTAAAAGAGCAAGGTTGTTGTTTTTAAGTTTGTAGGGATTTTAGAGATCCAAGTACATGCTATCAAGCGAAGAAGAAAATAATTTTTCATGTATTTTATGCTTCATTGACATAATTCCCATATTAAGCCCACTGATGTAGCTCAGTCAAGTGAAGGTAGTGGCCCCTTTTTAACTTTCTTATGGTCCAGTTCCATTTTTAGTAAAACGTATACACAGTAGCAGTCATTAGAAGAAATGAAAAATTATTGCATACACTGATGCTTCTTCTCTTGCTTCATGGATATAATGACTGGATATGACAGAAACAAGGGTTATTTTCTTACTTGACTTGGATCTTTGTTACTGAGCTTTTCTGCAGAAACTCTAAATCTCTGTGTGACTAATTTTTCCAAATCATTCAGGTTGAATCGCTCCATTAGGATTTTCATGAGCAAGTGAAAATGTTATGTGTAACATTCTGTTTGTGCGTCACATAAAGATTGAAATTAGCTGAGCTTTTTTTTTTTTTTTTTACTGTTAACTTTTAATGATTTTCTGTCTGTGTGGTGCTGTAAAAGGTGTGGGAATTTGTTTTTTTTGCTCACATTTGCTTAAATATAATCAGATTTTTAGAGTCTATTTTATGTTTCCCATTTAAAATCAAACAGTCATTGTTACTTCTCGACTTTTTTTCCCCTATCTCTTTAGGTCTCCTCCAAGACCCAGTCCTGGAAGCCTGCACTACTCAGATGAGGATGTCAGCACTAAATATAATGACCTGATCCCTGCAGAAAGCAGCAGTTTGACTGAAAAACCCTCTGAGGTTTTTGACTCTCAGGTATAGCTGGCTTACAATCTGTAAAAAGCAGTGAAAAAAAAGTTTAATTAAGCTCTATCAATTTCTCAAAGTGACAAATTCCTCCAGGGAAAAGTTGTAACCTTTTCAGAAAAAGATTGTTTTACCTCATTTTGCTATAGTTAAAAACTAGACAGTTTTATGACCATGGGGAAGTGTTTTCTGTAATAAATTAAAGCAATTTTGCATGATAATCTGCCTCAAGCGGATCATCTGGAAATTAAGTATTACCTACTAGCATATCTGAGCTGACATCTCTGAATCTTTTATTACCAACTTTTTAAGGATGAAAAGGATACGCAGATACTATTTGTGCCCCCTGTGTGCTAAAATGTCTTTGAAACTAATTAATGTTTCTCTAGCAGGTATTCATTTATTAATGTAGGTGGTCCCGGTTCATTATGATGTGTGTGGATTTGGTAAACAGATGATGGTTTAATGTGATAAGAGTAACCGAAAGGTGCAAAAGGCAAAAGAGCTGTTTATTGCAGATTCTGAACAAGTCGCTTGTACTCTTGTTCATTTATCTACTACCTGTACAGTCAAAGCATCGTTCAAGCTGAACAAACAGTGTGCTCCCCGGAGACGCAACCTGGTGTTATTCATTTTCCTCTGCATAGCCTCCTATTGTTCACCTGCCACTAATCCAAACAAATGGTCATTCGACATCTGCTAGGCCGTAGTATCTAAACAGACTTTTTTGTGAGTAAGCCTTTGTCACTCACGCAAAGTCTAATGTTCTCTTCAGGAGTAATTTACTGTCCTTTTTTTTTGTGGGTGTAGATGTGGTTTGTTTCTGAGCAAGTATGATATAGCCACACAATCACTCATAACTTATGATCTTAACATTACAAGAAAGCAAAAAAAAAAAAAAAAGATTGTAAACTATATCTCTATCCAACTCTAGGATGCTCTTGGGTATAGTTATCACGCTTGTGCCTTACGGAGCTGTTGGTGAGCACTGCAGTGTGTCTAACAGATTCCCATTAGAAATGATGGTCTGCTCCTGTAGAATATACCATGCATTAATAGATTTACAGTTGTAAGTAGAGGTTCCCTGCTGTGCTGTGATTCAGCATTGTGTCTTTGTCAGTGAACAGCTCAAAATAGAAATAGTTAGCCTCCATTAGGGCGCATGAAAATGTAGCTGTCATGACTTTTGTTCTGTCTCTTCTGATGCCTGACTGTTACGATCTTACAGGGAAGCGACAGCGAGTATGAGATGGACCAGAGCAGACAAAAGACTCACTCCTTCGTCAACCACTACATCAGTGACCCCACCTACTATAACTCCTGGCGGCGGCAGCAAAAAGGCGTCTCTCGTCCGCCTGCATACGGTTACTCCCAGCCCGAGCCCCTGGTGGAGCAGGAGTCCCGCCCGCACCCACCGCCCGTGCCCCCTTTGCCACCTCTCCTTCCCCAGATCACCTCATCCCCACAGCCTCAGTGCCAGGGCCCAGGCCAGGGCACATTGTTCAGGCCTAAGGGAAGCCGGACTCCCACCCCCTCATTGCTTTCCTCCGACCCCCCCAGCCAGCACAGCACCCTTTACCGGCCCCCCAGCAGCCTGGGCTGTGCCACTCAGGCACCTACCGCAGGCTTCTCCTCCTTTGTTTGACACACAGCTCTCCTTCTTACAATCACCCTGAGGACAAATCTTTGATTTTCTTTGTTGGTTTATTTATATTTTGCTTTTGCTTTTTTATATATTTTGTTCTGTCTGAGTGACAGAGTTTTTTGCTCAATATTAAGGATTGCAGGCATTTTAAATAGTGCTTTCTCCTCTGTGAAGAGTGTGTAAGTATGATTGTGTTTAGCGTATTTGTTTGGTTAATCTATGTATTCAGTATTTTATGAAAAGACAATCATTTTCTGCATCGATTAGGGTACATTTGATGGATCAACAATGTGAACTAGGAAAAACATAACAGTTCTGGAAAAAAAAGAAATCATTGTTATAAAACTATTGTATATTTGTTTTTCATGAGAGCTTTATGAAGAAAAAAACACCATAGATCCATATAGAGTATGGGCCACTTGGCTTATTGAAAATGGATGAACCAGTCCGGAAGGAAAAAGTACTGTCTCACTAAGGACAAAGCAAGAGTGAGGAATAGACTCTGATCTGGAGAGAGAGGCACGTGTGGTCATTGTTGCCTTCGGCTGCCTTTGGGTTTCTCACTCCGTCTAGTCACTGCTGGAGCTGCAGTTTATTGTTTACTGTATGTACTTGTCTCATATTGTTTACCAGATATTTATATCAATCAGCTTCAAGCTCTGAAGTTTCCAACATCACTAGTGACAAATGCTATGAATCACATTAAAATGTTGTGGCACCTTTGTAGTAGTCTGAGGATGCTGATTATGGGCTGGGGCTTTGTCCATCAATATCTGCATATGTTTCTTTTAATATTAAGGGGCAATATCAAATGATATGTTGCAAACATATATATTACAGCCAAGAATGTTGAAGTATAACTACAATTGTTTAAAAATATAGGGTTTTAAAATTTATTTTTACAAATAAAAATCTGAAAGGTTTTGTATGCATATGTACAGTATTCTGCCCCCTAGGTTAGAATTTAGGGCAACTCAATAGTTAACCAGCACCTACCCACCTTTGTTTGCCATCACAGCTATAGGTCTTTCAGAATATGTCTATACCAGCTTTGTAGAACATAGACTGAGTTTTTCCTTTCCTTTCCTTTTTGTAAAATAACTCAAAAACAGTCAGTTTGAACAGAGATGGTCTGTCAACAGCAAATAATTAATCTTGCTAAAGATGCTCAGTTGAGCTTAGATCTATATTTTCTCTGGTCCAGTCAGTCATTTTCTATACCGCTTCTTCCATAGTGGGTCACAGGGGAGCTGGTGCCTATCTCCAGCAGTTTATGGGCAGGAGGCAGGGTACACCCTGGACAAGTTGCCAATCCATCGCAGGGCAACACACAAACAACCAAGCACACTCATTGACACACCTCAGGGCAAGTTAGAGAGACCAATTGACCTAACAGGAATGTCTTTGGACTGTGGGAGGAAGCCGGAGTACCCGGAGAGAACCCACGCATGCACAGGGAGAACATGCAAACTCCAGTCGAACCCACAACCTTATTGCTGCAAGACAACAGGCTACCAACTGTGCCACCATGCAGCCCCTTTCTCTGGTCCATTCTAGATTGATATAGTTTGATTTAAACTGTTCTATATTAGCTCTGACTGTATGTTTTGTTGTTCTGCTGAAAAATGAACCTCCAGCCCACTCTAGCCTTCTGTAGCCTCCAACAGGTTTTCTTCCAACATTGCCCCATCCATCTTTCCATCAAATCTGACCAGTTTCTGGAGAAGTAAAGCAATCCCGAGGGCATCATGCTTCCACCAACATGTTTCACCATGGGGATGGTGTGATCAGGGTGATGTGCAGGGTTTTTTTTTCTAACAAAGCTACCAAAACATTTTTTATGTTTGTCAAACGTTTCAGTTAAGATCTTATCTGTCCATTCTTCCACATTTGCTGAGTTCACTTCCCGACTTGTGGAAAACAAGACTCTTATGGTTTTTTTTCAACAATGGCTTTCTGCCTGGCACTCCTCCATAAAGATCAGATTTTACACATTCTTGCACCTGATCTGTGGATCTCTGCAGCTTCTCCAGAGTCACCATAGGCCTCTTGGCTTCTTCTCCAAATAAATATTGTTTCCCCGGCTTGTTGGTTTAGATAGACAGCCATGTCTCGGTACTTCTGAGTATGTTAGAACAAATGTAATTGTACTAAGATTAAAATCCACCCAAGGGGACCCTATTTGCTAATTAGGTGACTTCTATTTTTAGTTAGCTATACTGGGTCTTACTTATGGGTATCAGGGTAGATGGGGCTGAATATGCCAGCCTTTTTACATTTGTATTTATAAAACATTTTGGAAACCATGTTTCATTGTCCACCCACTTTACAATTATGTTCTACTTAGTGTTGATTTATCACATATAACAGAGTTAAAATACATTTAAAGTTTATGTTTTACCTGACAAAATTTAAGACGTTCTAGGTATAGATATGTTTATAAGTCCTATTTTATTATTTATTAGCATTTTTATAAAAACGGAACAGAACACAAGGAATATGTGTCTAACGGCTCAAGCAGAAATTTCATATTATGCGGAAAAATATTAATGCAGTACACAGTTTTTTCTTTGCATCACTTTTGCACAAGCCAGGTTTTCACAGTAGTTCCAATTGGATATTGCTGTGCTGGGATAGAACCCAGCTGAATAAAAAAATTTTAACAGTCTGGAAAAATATCGCTTAAATATTCAGTTTGAACACAAATGCAACTCAACAATGAAAGAAACAATAAGCTAGCGGTTTTTTTTGTTTGTTTGTTTGTTTTTTGTTAACTGGTAGCTGTTTTTAGACTTTTTCTTCATGAATCATCCGAACATTATAGAATGTGATGGAATATTAATAGAGAATAATAAATGTGTTGGCAAATTAGTCAGGGGATTTACACTGTTGACACATGAGAGGATTAGCAGAGCTTCATAGCGATTTTATAAACAATGGTTTTAAAGAAAATAGAAACCATATCAGACTTTCCAGACAGTCATTTTACAGGGTCAGCCCCCAGCGGACCCTTTTTGCACGCTCTGGGAATATAGAGCGATTACTGACACTTGATCCCACAGTGCAGGAGTGACCTGATTCTCTCAGCAACAGCGGAAAAATGATTCAGATGCATCAGGACCACGAGTTCCAGGAGAAGAATTGGAGAAAGAACCGGATCTGGTGCAAGCATGCTGAAAATTGGGACAGGTGGTGGGGTAATATCCTTATTTCAGGCCAAAAGACATTGATTTTAAACATTGCAGGGACAAATCATGCAGATTGGGTAGGCATAAGTCTATTCTAGAGAAATAATCATGCTGTCTGGACATTTTTTTTGACTTTATCAAACAGTAAATTGCAAAACAAGGAAAGAGAAAATAATGAAAGGATGTTGTATTCACAGAAGACAATGGGCAATTTCTCATAGATGATTTATAAACATGCAGATGGTTTTATGTTTTAGTTGTTGGGTTAAATCAGTATGAAAAAATAGATTTGAAAAAAAAAGTAATTTCAAAAAACTTAACACTGAAACTCAGTTTTAAAAACTAAACGTGTCATTTGCTGAATTTTCAGTTCTACAAGTAAAAATTATGGTAATATTTCAATGCAATACTCCCACAATTGTGGTTCATTTTCTGTGAGACAAAAATCTATCCCTGACTCACATTTATCCAGACGGAGAGAGAGGAAGCTTCACATCAACAAATTTGTCACATATTTGTTACATTTCATTTCAGTATCTCATCATGGGATCTACTTAATGCATTCACATTAAGTGTTCCCGTTACGTGTTTAGCGGAATGAATCAGAGTATATTCGATGAACAGCTTCACTGGTGACTCTAAAATGGGGACATGTTAATGATAGAGCACAACAGTAGAAATTGAAAGTAACATAGTTTTAAAATTTTTCTTTATAGTTTTTATTATCAATCGTACTGCGCAGTATAAAAAGTATTTGCCTCCTTACAGTTTGTCACACATAAATGTTACATTTCATAATCAGACGAAGATAACCTGTGTAAATACAAAATGTGGATGTCAAATGCTGATTTTATTTATGAATGTAAATGCACTCTAAAAGTGTTTGCAATAACTGCCTAAGAGTCTTTTATATAAATGTGGAGGAATTTTGACTCAGTCTTCTTTGCTGAATTGTTTTAATTTGGTCATATTGGAGGATTTTCAACCATGAGCAGACTTTTTAAGTTCTTGCCATACCATCTCAATCACATTTAAATCCAGACTTTGAATGTGCCACTCCAAAAACCTTTTTTTTCTTTTGGGTTTTTGAGCCATTGAGATATTTACTTGCTGATATGAGTGATTGTCTCATTGTGTAATCCAAGTACTTTTAAACTTAAAGCCACAAATGTATTTCATTCTTATCAGAATATTTGTGTGGCAAGCAAAATATGAGGTTGAGGTAAGCTGTTGGGGTCCTGCAGCAGCAAAGTAGCCCAGGTCATCCCACTGAAACCACCGTGATTCTCTTTTTTTGAACTGCTGTGTTAGATGTACACCAGACGTAACGGGAAACGTATCTTCAAAAAAGTTTCACTTTTACCACATCGGTCCCCCGAATATTTTATTAAAAGTCTGGGGATGATCATAATGTTTTTAGACAAATTTGAGACGGGTCTTGGTGTTATTTGTGGTGAGCAGTAGTTTTCACCTTGGAAGCTTCCAATGCATGACAGTTTTGCTTTTCCTTCTATTGGTAAATCATGAACACTGACCTCAACTGATGCAAGTGAGGCCTACATTCTATTAGATGTTGTTCTAGGTTACTTTTGCGACCTCCTGGATGGGTTGTTGAGTTGCTCTTGGAGCCATTTTGATTGGAGAACCACTTCTGGGAACGTTTGCCAATTTTCTAGATTTTCACCATCGAAAAACTATTTTACTGATGTTCACTGGAGACCCTAGGCCTTAGAAATAGCTTTGTAACCCTTTCCAGACTGATAGATCTCACTGACTTTGTTTCTCTTCTTAATTTCTTTACACTGGGATCTAATGTGAACAATTTTGTTATCTTTTACCCCACTTCATGTTGTCAAACAGGATCTATTTAAGTTATTTCTTGATTCTACAGGTCTGCGGTAATTAGATGTAGATTTGCAGAGTGAAACTGAAGCAAAAATATTGATCATAGTTAATTCATGATTTCACAAGTTTCTTAGTTGTTTTATTTTCTTAACAAATGAAATTATTACTTGAAAACAGCTTTTTGTATTTACTCCGGTTGTCGTTGTCTGGTATTAAAATATGTTTGATGATACTAAACACCTATGTGTGAAAAAAAAGTCATAAACAGAAAATTTACTGATATAAAGGAGCTACATCAGATTGCAAATAATTTTAAAACACTTGTCAGATTTAGGCATCATGCATTTAAGAAAGCCAATCATTAGGATTTTCACCAATGGTCCTTTGCTATATTTGCCAATATAAATAAAGTGGCATGTTATAAGTTTGTCCAGCTCGTTGGATGTTTGAGAAATGCACTGTTCTAGATTGTTCTGAGCATTAAGCTTAATATGGTCATATTTGGTTATCACGTTAATGTTTGTTTACAAGTTAGCAAAAATCCAAATATTAAGGATTTCTCTGAACTTCAAATGCCAGATTTAAGAAATATGTAAGAACATCAAACACCAAAAGATAAATTAAACTCCCGCTGAGAAAGCATTGGTAGCATTCTCTTCATAACATTCACATTCACTAAATGGAGCAGTCAAAACTGTTTAAGCCAGGATGCAAGGAGAATGTTGGTCTTTTCTGAGGACATAATTGCTAACTTGGTTTCTATTTGATTTCCCATTTTGTTAAAGAAAGTTGTGATTTTGCCTTTTTACATTCACATAAGAATTCACTTTTCTTCTTGGTGTTTTCAAGAAAAAAAAAAAATAAGGGCTGTGACCTGTATTTTAATATGTCTTGGAAAATGAAGCATAGATAATCTTTCTCTGAACACATTACATTTTTGCTTTGACTGCATGTCAGCCATTCAGGAAGAGAGCAGTTTAGCTGATGCGCTTGGGCATCATGTCAAAAATGTCTTAGCCTAAATACAAGGTCACTGCACTCAAATTCCTTACAAAAAGAGTCACATATTTTAATATCGGCGGGTGGGACAGAGTGCTCTGGGAAAAAGTAGAAAGGGGAGAAAACAACTTGCGATAAAAACAGAAAACTGCAGTTTGGAGAACATCATGAACTGATAGGTACATGTCTGGGAAATATTTGCAGCAGACAAAAGTGTAGATTCTGTCAAGGTAGAGTGACATTTGACCTTTGTAAGCCATTCACACATTCCTTTATCCTGATTTCACGGTGAGTATGCAGTCTGGAATGCACTTCCTGCTAATTTGCATTGTAAACAGCACTTATGGATGGCTACTGACAGGGGATTGCTTATCATCCTGAAATACACAAAATCAAATAAATGTTTCACTTAGTGAATTTTTTCCTGTAAGGAATGCAAGCCTTTGTTAAAGAAGATGAATAATATAAATATACAGCAGCACAGAAAATGAATACTTATCCAAAAATGCTGATGTTTGGATGAAAACAAGGTTATAAAAAATTTATTTATGGCAATGTAAGCCAGCTTTCGAGAAGAGTTAACCCTACCAGAAATGGGCAGTGGTGTCACAGGGTAAACATGTGCAGATAGATAGATAGATAGATAGATAGATAGATAGATAGATAGATAGATAGATAGATAGATAGATAGATAGATAGATAGATAGATAGATTTTTCATTTTATTTATATTTTATATATATTCAAGACCTCTTTTATATCTTTACATCTTTTATATTCCTTGTAAATTTTATACAATGACGACTGTTCTAATTCATCCCTTCCAACCATTCTAGTCTGTGCTGTTTTAGTCAAGAGTTGGTTGCTACCTCAGTAAGAGGAGCTGTAAACATTGGATGTAAACATTGGATGTAAACACTGGATGTAAAACATTAGATGCTTTTGGTTTTTTACATTTTCAAAGATTTTCTCAAGTTTTTATACCCTATTTGATACAATAGGCTTTCTCTGTTATGTAATTATCATAGATGACTCACTTTTAGAGCATTTTTCATATTTATAAAGAATGTTTAAATTATATTTGTCAATATATTAGTACAGCAAATTTTTTAATGAAAGTGCTAACTTTGCTAAAGAGGTATAGCTCTCAGAAATTGTTTTATTAAAATGATTTGTCATTATAGGTTTAAGCATTTATGTGTTATGGATGTATGATTTGTAAGCTGTAGCAGTGAGCGGTGCGGCTGATAAGCAACAAGGGCAGATACAGGGGTTGGACAATAAAACTGAAACATCTGTCATTTTAGTGTGGGAGGTTTCATGGCTAAATTGGACCAGCCTGGTAGCCAGTCTTCATTGATTGCACATTGCACCAGTAAGAGCAGAGTGTGAAGGTTCAATTAGCAGGGTAAGAGCACAGTTTTGCTCAAAATATTGAAATGCACACAACATTATGGGTGACATACCAGAGTTCAAAAGAGGACAAATTGTTGGTGCATGTCTTGCTGGCGCATCTGTGACCAAGACAGCAAGTCTTTGTGATGTATCAAGAGCCACGGTATCCAGGGTAATGTCAGCATACCACCAAGAAGGACGAACCACATCCAACAGGATTAACTGTGGACGCAAGAGGAAGCTGTCTGAAAGGGATGTTCGGGTGCTAACCCAGATTGTATCCAAAAAACATAAAACCACGGCTGCCCAAATCACGGCAGAATTAAATGTGCACCTCAACTCTCCTGTTTCCACCAGAACTGTCCGTCGGGAGCTCCACAGGGTCAATATACACGGCCGGGCTGCTATAGCCAAACCTTTGGTCATTCATGCCAATGCCAAACGTTGGTTTCAATGGTGCAAGGAGCGCAAATCTTGGGCTGTGGACAATATGAAACATGTATTGTTCTCTGATGAGTCCACCTTTACTGTTTTCCCCACATCCGGGAGAGTTACGGTGTGGAGAAGCTCCAAAGAAGCGTACCACCCAGACTGTTGCATGCCCAGAGTGAAGTATGGGGGTGGATCAGTGATGGTTTGGGCTGCCATATCATGGCATTCTATTGGCCCAATACTTGTGCTAGATGGGCGCGTCACTGCCAAGGACTACCGGACCATTCTTGAGGACCATTTGTATCCAATGGTTCAAACATTGTATCCTGAAGGCGGTGCCATGTATCAGGATGACAATGCACCAATACACACAGCAAGACTGGTGAAAGATTGGTTTGATGAACATGAAAGTGAAGTTGAACATCTCCCATGGCCTGCACAGTCACCAGATCTAAATATTATTGAGCCACTTTGGGGTGTTTTGGAGGAGCGAGTCAGGAAACGTTTTCCTCCACCAGTATCACGTATTGACCTGGCCACTATCCTGCAAGAAGAATGGCTTAAAATCCCTCTGACCACTGTGCAGGACTTGTATATGTCATTCCCAAGACGAATTGATGCTGTATTGGCCGCAAAAGGAGGCCCTACACCATACTAATAAATTATTGTGGTCTAAAACCAGGTGTTTCAGTTTCATTGTCAAACCCCTGTATATTTAATTAGGGCAGCAAAGAGATTATTAGAAAAGGCCATGCTTGGATTAAAAAAAAATCTAAATACACATTTTTATATTAGTTATTTATTTCTAATTTGATTTTGCCAGCTTAGTCCTGCACATCATGCACATCTTTTTTTTGTCTATCTTTTTCACAAGCTTTATTTAGTTTGTCATAAGATTATTCGATACTAATATCAAGTGAGCAGGAAGTTGTTTTTTTCAGGATATATTTTTTTTTATTGCGGGAGTTTATTCCCCCACATTATTATTAGTGTAGTGTAAAGTCTACATGACGCATCGTGCGTCTCTGATTACGATTACAGCCAGTAGGAGAGGTCGCACGGCGCCGACACCCTGCGTCTTTAAGGGGACGCGGAAAAAAGAGGGCGTGTTTAGTCATTCACGCTACATCAGGAGGCATTATAGTGAGTTGCTGATCCTCATAGCAGTTGCACCGTTTGTGAGGATGCGAGGACAGCTACTGTAGAATTTCTCTAGTACCATAAAGACCGAACCGGGTAGTCTAACAGCGCTGCTTGGAATACAGAGAGCACACCTGAGCGCATTACATTTAATTCCGTTTGATGAACGCACCCCTACATTATTACTGAGCTGCTGGGGGCCTAGGAGTGGTGCTGCAGCTGTTTTTATGAATGGGATGCTCGGTAAGTCTGCACGCATTTTTCTTTTGAAAACATTGGCACCTAAACCCCCAGAAGGTAAACTATACCTTTGTAATCTGAGCATTTCTCTGCTCCTTTCACTGCTGCGGCTGAGTGCGGCTGCTTACGGTCAGCTGTTATTGTTCTGCCTGTGACCCACCCAGAATCAGCAGCGTTTTATTGTAACATGATCAAGCCTTTTTCCAGTCGGTGGCTAATCTCAGTATGCTCTACGACACTGTTTTGCTCTATAAATCTTTGTGGGGGAAGCAGATGTGGCTATATTGGAACATATTTATTTTTAAAATAAATTTTAGACATTTTATTATTTAGGTTTAGTTCTGTGTCTCTGTTTATTGCTTAACGCAAAATGCCTTAAAAACGTGTTAAAGTAAAAGTAGAAATAAAACCAAAAACATGCTTCATGATAAACTGACTTCCTGTAAAATGTCTGTGCTCTGAAACAAACTTTCGGAAGTGGAGGAACTAGACTTGAATCCAGTGATGGTGGGGGTAATTATAAGAAAAGGGGAAAGTCACATTTTCATCATCTTGCTGTGTTCTGTTTGTGTAAACAGTCGCTATCATCCCTGAAATCCCTGAATGATGGAAATGACATTTTTTTGTTTACCTACTGTTAACTTCCTCTTGAGGATGCTAATAAGGGTTGGTTCAATATTTGAACTTTATTTGAAATTTCAGTAAACTGATCAGGGTATGCTCAATTTACGCTGCTACCTGATCATGTTTTAAACAAATAATAGTTAAGAATCTTTTTCTTTGATGACTTGCTGTTAACTTCCGTTTCAGGATGTAAAAATGTGTTAGTTTAGTATTGCCTAGTACATTGAGCAGGGAAAGCCCAAGTTAAGTTAACATTACAGTACATGACAAATGTACGGTTGGTGTACTTAGTAACTACATTTCAGAATATTCTGGATTTTTTTTTTTCAATGCACAGCCAGATCTTTTCCCAATAAACTGCATGTACCTTTATGTTTTTGAAATCCTGTGTAATTTGGTTCATGCTGGCTAAATAAAGGTTTTATTGCAAATACAGTATACCTTGACTGCACCTGGTAATTTCCACTTTCTACATATTATGATCACACAGTATTTAAGGGGTGAAATATATTCTCCATTTGAACATTATTTTTCTCTTGGCTGTAGTAATTATCTCTTGTCTGTGATTCTTTATTGGTACAATCATTTGGTTAGTTTTGGAGTGGCAAAGACTTGCAGCTAGGCTTGGTTAAGAAAAGGTTATATTGTGTAAGATAGTGGATTAATGTAACAAATAACCTTGAACTGGTTCATTTTTTGAAAAAGTGAACTATGAACATGAACATGAGCTAGTTCATTTTCATCTGTATGAACTGAACTTTGAGCTAATTATGAACTGGCACAACACAACACACTATATTGAACCCTTCCAAAAAATCGCATACAATGCAATAACAAATTGCAAAGGTACAAGATGGGGAAAGGATAAAATTACCTGTGCTCTTTTAAGCCTGGGAATATTTCCAAACAGCCAAATTTGTCTTTTTTTGTAAGCAAGGAAAAAGTGCAGAGGCATTCTTTCAGTCAGCTGGTCAGCAGTGCACAGCAGTGGGTGGGGAAATGGGTAGCAATGCTTTACACTTTGTTTCTTAATGCTGCAGAACACTTAAGTCAATCAGGAATTTTTTTCTACTACTTCATCGCAAGAACTAAAAACCACAGAAATAGCATGATGTAAACCTCGGTGTGCCTCGATGCCTATAACCAGCCCAATAGACCCCGCTCAGGTTTGTAGGTCTTCGCTCCTTCATTACCACCCCAACAAGACCTCGCTTGTTTGAGGAGATGAGGTTAATGGTTCTGCGTTTGTGTGACAAATTGGGTGGTTTATCTTTGTTTTTGCAGCTCTAAATGTGACATTCGACCTGCTTAGAACAGAACAGGTTGGGGTTTTCTGAGATGTCACATTGTGTGGGTCAGTGTGATGGATCTAGGCAAACTAGCACACACCATCCCTGTGATTAATGTGCCATGGACTTGGTTTGTTTGGTCTTCTCAGAAGTCTCTTTAGAATACCTTAAGGTAGAAATGAGACATTTTCAAACAGCTTACTTAGGTTCTACTCTCTACTACCTTTGTTCTATCATTTACAAACCATCCAATTGCAAGAAGGACACTTGTTGCCACAAAATAAAATGTTATTCTGCTTCTGCTAACGTTGGATATGGTGCCAACCACACTGGTTTTTTGGCCACAGCACAGCTCTCAGTCTCCTGCTGTCTCATTTTTCAGGAAAAACAACCTAACTGTAATTGTGTTTACAAACATGAGCAAATTTGTGCACATATTCAGCATTACGAAAATGCAGCTATGGTAGCAGTGGAGTGAAACTGTGTTTTGTGGTCCCTTTTAGTATATGGTCATGCACCAATGTTTGAACATGTTTGCAGTTTCAGGCTTATTTTGCGTAATGTGTGTCGCCTGTTCAGCCCTTTCACATTCCAGGAAATACCAATGTAAACTTTTTTTTTTTTTTTCTTAATCTTTTTTCCAATCTTGGATTGGTGGATGGGGTTGTTTTTTTTTTTTTTTATTGTAGAGATAAGCTCAGCTTTGCTTATGGCTGTTCTTGATGTTGCCCACATACTCTTTTTTTATTTATTATTATTCTCTGCAAATTATTCACAGGTCATTAAAACAGTAAATATAAAATTGAAATTCTCTCAGCAAGTTTGTTTTGTGATGTAAGATAAGACCCCTTTTACCTTTTTACAATTATGCAACCATCCAAACATTAAATATTTTGGATTGCTCCATTTGTCCTCTGTTTGACTTTGTTGTTTGTTCCTGTATCTTTTGTTTGTCTACCTTGTTTTTCTGGGCTGATCCAGCATGACCCCTCATGCTAGAGTTTGTTAGCTGCAGGAAATGTTTCTTCTCTGATGTTGTCCCATTTCCTTGTTACTTGATGTGGTTTCTGCTTGGACTTCATGTTACTGAAGAACTAGACAATTGCATCAAGGTCCTTGTCCTGTGGATTCGCTGATTTTCTGGGCAAACTATGTCAAACTTGGCCTTTTACCTCATTAGTAGGACTGCACCATAGTAAGAAAACATGAAATTTTGATATTGTTGTTTAATGATGCGATGACAGTGTCTGTTGTGGTTTTCTTACTCTTCTTTGTTTTTCCATCATCACAATTTGCCCACTGCTTTCTGTTAGCATGTTGGTCAGTAAAAGCTCTGTCCGGTTGTGACATCAAGGAGAGTGAAAGTAGATCCAACGTGTCAAATATATAATGTTGACAGAGTGTGTTAATGCATGTCACTGTTACATACTGCATCCAAGCAGTCTTGTGCAATTGCTATAATAATCATACAAATACTAACATACAAATAAAGGCTGCAATTGGATCTAATATGCAGCTATTCTTACTACTTTTGGAGGTTTTCTGGTTAATTTTACAGAACAAAATAAATATTTTAATTAGTGTTTAATGGGTAACATGACAGATGGTGCTCCATAAATTGCATAAGTGCTGAACACTTTTGGTTTTTGATGTATTACAAAAATTGTTGGTGGTAAGCAGCTTCTTGACTTACCTTGAAGTAAATACCTGCACCAGGGGCATGCAGAGAGCAAGGCCAGCTTAGTGTGAATAAACTATACATAAAAAGCTTTTTCGGCTTGTAATGGTGTTGACTGAGTGTTGTAGTTTTACTTTGAGGAATTAGATTTAGTTTAAATTATATTGAAATGTTATTTGGGTAACCTACTGGCTGCACCTGTTTAAAAACGGTCTGTATTTGGTATTTTTAAGCCATCCTTTTAAGATTAAAGACTGAATCAACTTGGGTGGTCCTGGCTGTCACATGAAGTTAAAGCAGTAGATTAGTATGTTTGAAGACAGGTTCTGTTAAAAGGTATTAGGTAGATAATATCATACCTGCAATAGGTACGGGGGTTGGACAATAAAACTGAAACACCTGGTTTTAGACCACAATAATTTATTAGTATGGTGTAGGGCCTCCTTTTGCAGCCAATACAGCGTCAATTTGTCTTGGGAATGACATATACAAGTCCTGCACAGTGGTCAGAGGGATTTTAAGCCATTCTTCTTGCAGGATAGTGGCCAGGTCACTACGTGATACTGGTGGAGGAAAGCGTTTCCTTATTCGCTCCTCCAAAACACCCCAAAGTGGCTCAATAATATTTAGATCTGGTGACTGTGCAGGCCATGGGAGATGTTCAACTTCACTTCCATGTTCATCAAACCAATCTTTCACCAGTCTTGCTGTGTGTATTGGTGCATTGTCAGCCTGATACATGGCACCGCCTTCAGGATACAATGTTTGAATCATTGGATACACATGGTCCTCAAGAATGGTTCGGTAGTTCTTGGCAGTGACGCGCCCATCTAGCACAGGTATTGGGCCAAGGGAATGCCATGATATGGCAGCCCAAACCATCACTGATCCACCCCCATGCTTCACTCTGGGGATGCAACTGTCTGGGTGGTACGCTTCTTTGGGGATTCTCCACACCGTAACTCTCCCGGATGTGGGGAAAACAGTAAAGGTGGACTCATCAGAGAACAATACATGTTTCACATTGTCCACAGCCCAAGATTTGCGCCCCTTGCACCATTGAAACCGACGTTTGGCATTGGCATGAGTGACCAAAGGTTTGGCTACAGCAGCCCGGCCGTGTATATTGACCCTGTGGAGCTCCTGACGGACAGTTCTGGTGGAAACAGGAGAGTTGAGATGCACATTTAATTCTGCCGTGATCTGGGCAGCCGTGGTTTTATGTTTTTTGGATACAATCCGGGTTAGCACCCGAACATCCCTTTCAGACAGCTTCCTCTTGCATCCACAGTTAATCCTGTTGGATGTGGTTCGTCCTTCTTGGTGGTATGCTGACATTATCCTGGATACCGTGGCTCTTGATACATCACAAAGACTTGCTGTCTTGGTCACAGATGCTCCAGCAAGACGTGCACCAACAATTTGTCCTCTTTTGAACTCTGGTATGTCACCCATAATGTTGTGTGCATTTCAATATTTTGAGCAAAACTGCTCTTACCCTGCTAATTGAACCTTCACACTCTGCTCTTACTGGTGCAATCAATGAAGACTGGCTACCAGGCTGGTCCAATTTAGCCATGAAACCTCCCACACTAAAATGACAGATGTTTCAGTTTCATTGTCCAACCCCTGTAGTAATCCAGATTAGATTATTTTTGAGGCCGAAACTAATGGCAAGTCTGAGAAGGGCAAAAAAACCTGACTTTTACAATCTTTAAACAATTGCACTATTACAAAACCCATAGCAGTTTATGCAAGTGATGTTTCTTTAACATTGAACTGCCACATTATAAACATGGGAGCTGGAGGTTTGAGGAGGTGTGATAGTAATAATCTTTTTATGTGAAACTATGATGTCATAGTGGTGTATAACTATATGTTATGGATTTTTATCACTACCCCACTTTTGTTTTAGCCAGTTACTCTGACAAGAAAAAATGTATTTATTCTCAGTGAGTTTCAGACAGGATGGATATAGGGTTGGTTGCGGAGCCTATCTTCCTAAACAATCATTGGCTACTGTGTAAAAAACTGCCCAATAGAGAAGTGTTGATGGTTTTGAGGTTTGTTAAATAGTGTTCACAGAAAACATTGCTTTGACTTTTTTTAAATTGGACATTGCAAGTGAGAACTGGTTATAACTTTTTAATAAACCCTCCATTAAATGACCATTTAGGATCCAATTATTACCTTTTAAAAATCCCCCCCATACAACCAAGAGACACCAAGACTGAGACACAAAATTGTTCCTCGGTGTGAAACAAATACCAACCTAAAACATAAAGATAGTAACTAGGTCGACCTTCTATCACCTAAAGAACATCTCCAGGATTAAAGGACTAATGTCTCAGCAGGACCTTGAAAATCTAATTCATGTGTTTAGTAGAATTGATTACTGCAACGGTGTCTTCACAAGTCTGCCTAAAAAGTCAATCAGACAGCTGCAGTTGATCCAGAACGCTGCTGCCCGCGTCCTCACTAGAACTAAGAAAGTGGAGAACATCACCCCGGTTCTAAAGTCCTTACACTGGCTCCCTGTAGCTCAGAGAATAGACTTTAAAATACTTCTGTTAGTCTATAAATCACTGAATGGCTTAGCACCAAAATACATTACAGACTTGTCAGTGTATCAACCACCCAGACCTCTCAGGTCTTCTGGCTCAAATCTACTCTGCATACCCAAAACCAGAAACAAACATGGAGAAGCAGCTTTTAGTTCTTATGCTCCACTAATCTGGAATAAACTGCCAGAAAACTGTAAAAGTGCTGAAACCCTAAGTTGCTTTAAATCAAGATTAAAAACTTATTTGTTTAGAGTGGCCTTTGAATGTGTTATCTAAACATTATTAGTTAAGTTTTCAGTCCAATTTTCCTTTTCATTTTATTATCCATCATTCTATTCTCTTTATTTTTTAATTACCTCTGTTATTTGATTTTCTGCATCATTGTAATGTTTTTCCTTATGTACAGCGCCTTGAATGCCTTGTTGCTGAAAAGCGCTATTTAAATAAACCTGACTTGACTTAAAAGAGACATTGCTGCTGTGAACACAAAATACAGGAGCTAAGCAAAATGGAAACACATGGTGAAAAGAAAGCTATTTGTGTCCTTCTATATCCCAGATGACCATTATTTTAGCTGTCCTCATTGGACATTTAAAGCATGGTGTGTTTTTTTTTGTTTGTTTTGTTTTTGTAAAGGTAAGATCTGTCAGCATAATTTTGGAGGTTTAAATTAATCTGTTCCAACTTGCACAATCACACAGAATTTGATTGCAAATCCACTTTTCTTTCAGTTTAGCTATAATTCATTATGCATCCTGCATTAAGAGCAGTTTTTAGGCGTATTGTTTGAGCATTGGTCACTCATCCCTGCAGCTTATTAAAACGGAGTGTTAATGGAGATATGGGCTATGTTTGTTTGGCCAGTCCTTCTGTAATGCACAATGATGGAGTTAATCCGTGTTTACACTGGGAATGGACAGGAAGGGCAGGCTGATTTCCGGAAAGATGGGAGGGTTTTCTACTTCATTTTCTCCCTGCCCTTCCTGTGTACATTGTCCACAAACATTTTTCACTTTTAATGTAGGTATTTATGTTTGTGCTGATCAGAGATAATGGCAGTGTTGGGATGTAAAGCATTGTTTGGGAGTACAAAGTCATTGTAAGGCCATAAAGGTGATGCCCATCAGTCAGGTTTAACATACAGAGTGCATTTTGTTCTTGAATGTGACCAGCAGGAATACAGAATTGTAGTCTGCTGTCAGTTTTTCATGTTGTTGGTGGAAAAAAGTTGTCAGTTGCATCACTGCCGAAGATGTCGAAGAGAAGGAGGCAGAGAGAGATGCAGTCTCATGTCCAGAAGTTTTGTTTGCTGCAAATGGAACAGAGACAAGTCATCTCCTCTCAGGCCTTAAAGGCCAGTTGATACACATCTAACTGACTTGCTTTAGGGCTGTTTTCTACCAGGAGCAGTTTCTCTAGTCAGAGCTGCTTGCTAGGGTTGTAATGAAACACCCAGATTCAAAGAAGAGATTGTTGCTACTTAGGAACAGCATCTCCAAACCACTATTCTGCCACAACTGTGTCTGACCGTGGGGGTATGCATTTTGCATATAAGTATTTTTATTTTTGGATGGCAACTGAACAGGGCTTGTGAAATGTCCACAGCTTGGAATATTGGAATCCCAGACATCATTTTACTTTACCACATTCTCCAACTCCTCTTGAGGAATCCAAAGTAAGCACGAACCGGTATGAGATTTTCACCATATACAGGTCCTTCTCAAAATATTAGCATATTGTGATAAAGTTCATTATTTCCCATAATGTCATGATGAAAATTTAACATTCATATATTTTAGATTCATTGCACACTAACTGAAATATTTCAGGTCTTTTATTGTCTTAATACGGATGATTTTGGCATACAGCTCATAAAAACCCAAAATTCCTATCTCACAAAATTAGCATATTTCATCCGACCAATAAAAGAAAAGTGTTTTTAATACAAAAAACGTCAACCTTCAAATAATCATGTACAGTTATGCACTCAATACTTGGTCGGGAATCCTTTGGCAGAAATGACTGCTTCAATGCGGCATGGCATGGAGGCAATCAGCCTGTGGCACTGCTGAGGTCTTATGGAGGCCCAGGATGCTTCGATAGCGGCCTTTAGCTCATCCAGAGTGTTGGGTCTTGAGTCTCTCAACGTTCTCTTCACAATATCCCACAGATTCTCTATAGGGTTCAGGTCAGGAGAGTTGGCAGGCCAATTGAGCACAGTGATACCATGGTCAGTAAACCATTTACCAGTGGTTTTGGCACTGTGAGCAGGTGCCAGGTCGTGCTGAAAAATGAAATCTTCATCTCCATAAAGCTTTTCAGCAGATGGAAGCATGAAGTGCTCCAAAATCTCCTGATAGCTAGCTGCATTGACCCTGCCCTTGATAAAACACAGTGGACCAACACCAGCAGCTGACACGGCACCCCAGACCATCACTGACTGTGGGTACTTGACACTGGACTTCTGGCATTTTGGCATTTCCTTCTCCCCAGTCTTCCTCCAGACTCTGGCACCTTGATTTCCGAATGACATGCAGAATTTGCTTTCATCCGAAAAAAGTACTTTGGACCACTGAGCAACAGTCCAGTGCTGCTTCTCTGTAGCCCAGGTCAGGCGCTTCTGCCGCTGTTTCTGGTTCAAAAGTGGCTTGACCTGGGGAATGCGGCACCTGTAGCCCATTTCCTGCACACGCCTGTGCACGGTGGCTCTGGATGTTTCTACTCCAGACTCAGTCCACTGCTTCCGCAGGGCCCCCAAGGTCTGGAATTGGCCCTTCTCCACAATCTTCCTCAGGGTCCGGTCACCACTTCTCGTTGTGCAGCGTTTTCTGCCACACTTTTTCCTTCCCACAGACTTCCCACTAAGGTGCCTTGATACAGCACTCTGGGAACAGCCTATTCGTTCAGAAATGTCTTTCTGTGTCTTACCCTCTTGCTTGAGGGTGTCAATAGTGGCCTTCTGGACAGCAGTCAGGTCGGCAGTCTTACCCATGATTGGGGTTTTGAGTGATGAACCAGGCTGGGAGTTTTAAAGGCCTCAGGAATCTTTTGCAGGTGTTTAGAGTTAACTCGTTGATTCAGATGATTAGGTTCATAGCTCATTTAGAGACCCTTTTAATTATATGCTAATTTTGTGAGATAGTAATTTTGGGTTTTCATGAGCTGTATGCCAAAATCATCCGTATTAAGACAATAAAAGACCTGAAATATTTCAGTTAGTGTGCAATGAATCTAAAATATATGAATGTTAAATTTCCATCATGACATTATGGAAAATAATGAACTTTATCACAATATGCTAATATTTTGAGAAGGACCTGTAGAAATCTTGAGTCAAAATACCACAGTCAGTCAGTGTAATTTAAAAATCACTGTTACCTTTAGGTGATGAAGTTTGGTTTCACAAAAATGAGACCAATTGAGATTTTATCTGTCTTGGGAAATAAAATCATACAATATGCCATTTTATTAGCGTTGTTTTTAGTAAAGGTTTTATACATTTCAAACCTGTCTAAATGACCTACAACCAGTACAGAATACTCCCCTCCAGGTTTGACTAAAAGATATATTGGGATTTCATGGTTTGTCAAATTTCAATGTTGTATAATGCGAAAAAAGCACTGAAAATGCTTCCTTTTTTGTGTTTTTACAAGTAAAAGAACCAATTTATGAATCTCAAACTGTGTTTTAAAAATCTCTGTTCGCTTCAGAATTATCCAGATCAGGCTTGACCAGAACCTAGGATTAAATATGGACAAATGCAGTCTAGACTAATTAAAAAGCTGTGAAATAGCCCTTCAGTTTGGGTTGTATTAGAAGCTCAGAGGCAGATGCTAACAATGGCACCATTCATGACTGGTTAGCCAGTTGTATCACAGTGTTTACATTTTGTCCTTTGTTATACGAAGTTCCCAAAAACCAGCCACACAAATGATTTAAAAGTTTCTGGATGCACCTTCAATGATTTTTCTTTTTTAATCCAGTATTGTTGACGAGCCAAAATATTACTAATAGTCAACTCTGTCAACAGGGCAACTCGAGAACTACTTACTTTCTTACATCAAAATAATAATTTCAAACAAAGTGCCAAGTTTAAAGCAATCACCCTCATATTCATGCAGCTGGACCCCATGAGACTTTACTTGGAGGAATATTGTGCCATTCTAATATCACATCTTGTGCAGCAAATTTTCCTCACACCCCTACTTCTGACATCAAATGTTCTACTCACTAACTATAGGACAGACTCTAAATTGGAAATTCCCAACATGAATGTAAATCCAGTAACCCACACATCGTTGGTGTCAGAATGCTCTAAAAAATCTTCTGTTCTTTCATCATTACAGAGCAGAGCAAACTGCTAAGTGTGACACTACATTAGCATAAAACTCTGCCTGACTTCAGCTTCCTAGGTATAAGTGAGCAGAAAAAAGAAAATACGCATGTTGGATTTTATAAGGTTTAGTCTGTTTGGAGAAAATATTTCTTCCTCTCACCATACTCTGAGGGGAATGTGTCTTGAGCAATGACGTTGGTTAATTGCAGGCTGTCTTCACGTATGGCTTGCATGTATTGTCTGTACTTGCTTTTGTGGGTTTCTTGTTTGTAGCCTGGTTTCCTCACTGTCTAGCGACCATCCTTGGTGGTAAAATCAGTAATGCCAAGTTGGCTAAAGGGGTGACTGTGAATTTGCAGGTTTGTCAATTTCTCTGCAGTATTTATGACTTGCATGCTACTCAATAGGTAGTCTGCCTCTGGGCCAATGTCAGCCAGTGTAAAGCTACAGGTGGCTCAAAACTGTTGTTTTTGTTTTGCTCAATTGTTGTCTTTTCCTCTTAGAAAAGTTATCTACATTTGCAGCATTTCCTGATCTAAATTAAAATGATAAAAAAAAAATATATCAAGCTATGCTTCAATCATTTAAACACCGCTTGAGAGCAAATACAAAGTCAGAAACTATGTTTACATTCAGCACCTCTTAATTCATTTTCATTACACTTTAGACTGGAAGGTTCAATGGTCATAATAAACATTGGAAAATTACAAAAAGGAATGTGCCCATATATACTGGGTTTTAAGTGCATTAGCAGAAAGTCTTTGTGTTAAATATCAGCTAAAATTAGAATATATTCTGAATAGCGTCTGAGTCAGTTAACTAACTATACAGAGGACTGCCTCAATGTTTGAACTCCATGAACAGACGTTGGCATAACTGGCAAAAGGAAAACCGATATGCAGACAGAGACAACAGTTTTTGCAAATGCAATACTTCTTCCATTCCTCAAATGGTCCATTTAAGCAATGGCTAAGCTTTCGCTATTCTTTCATGTAAGGAGGGCTTGATTTCTCAATTGACCACAATGTTTTGCACTGTATTTATCTCTAGGGACATCATCTGCTTGATGTCAGTTGTTCCCATTTTGTCTGATTGAGAGATGATGTGATTTCCACTGATTGTCCTGTGGCTGCTCCTTTCTTAATGAAATATTCAGGCCTGCTAACTGAGTTGCAGGAAGATGGCATCTACTGACAGACCAACAGCAGCAGGTGAGACTGGGGAGCATCTTCTCCTGATCCAGATCAATAAGTACTGGTGCCCCCCAGGGGTGTGTTCTATCCCCACTCCTCTTCTCTCTGTACACAAATGACTGCACCTCATCGGACTCGTCCGTGAAACTCCTTAAGTTTGCAGACGACACCACTGTCATTGGACTGATCCAGGACGGTGATGAGTCTGCATACAGACAGCAGGTGGATCGGCTGGTACATTGGTGCGGTCAGAACTACCTTGAACTGAACCCACTCAAGACTGTGGAAATGGTGGTGGACATTCGAAGAACACCACCCCCATACACCCCCTTCACCATCCTCAACAACACTGTATCGGCCGTGGACCACTTCAGGTTCTTAGGAACCACCATCTCTGAGGACCTGAGATGGTCTTCACACATAGACACTGTTCGAAAGAAGGCCCAGCAGAGACTGTACTTCCTGAGGCAACTCAAGAAGTTCAACCTTCCACAGGAGCTGCTGGTCATCTTCTACACTGCCGTCATTCAATCTGTCCTGTCTTCATCCATCTCAGTGTGGTTTGGCTCATCCACAAAACAGGACAGGTCCAGACTGCATCGAATAATCATGACTGCAGAGAGAATAATCAGAGCTGACCTTCCCTCCATCCAGGACTTATACAGGTCTAGGGTCAAGAAAAGAGCTGCCAAAATCTCTGCAGACCCCACACAACCTGCACATAAACTGTTTAGAGTTTTACCTTTAGGCCGCCGCTACAGAGCACTGTTTACTAAAACCAGCTGCCACATAGACCGTTTCTTCCACCAGGCTGTTTCTCTGATGAACATTCAAGTACAGAACAACAGCATACAGATGTTGCAAATGCACCTTTTCTATTAGATATGTGTATATTGTACATTGTAAATTGTAAATTTGTATACTCTGTAATGCAAAAACAGAACGAAAGAGCAAAGTGTACCGGAGTCAAATTCCTTGTTTGTATGTACGAACTTGGCAATAAAGTTGATTCTGATTCTGATCTACTAGAATACATTTGTCTGCTTTATTACTGGTTTGTGCCTTTCTAGCCTTTTACTGAACATAGCTCTTGTCGGTGAACACCACTGTGCAACACTAACAAATAAGATGTTCAAGCAAGCAGGTTCATAACGAAAGACAATCTTTATACAGGGCAACCCCCCTTGAATGTCTTTGAGCATCAGGTCATGCTGTCCTCCATTCAGGTCAGTGATTATAAATGATGCACTAATGCAGTAGCCCTCTTCTTACAAACAGAAAAGTATGCACATTATGAATGAAACTGCACAGAGAAGGCATCAATACCTCATTCTGGAAATGGAGTAGAAGTCAGGTTCAAGAGTTCCTCTGGGAGTAATCTTTTGTGTATTAGTATTGAGCAGTCTGACTAGGAGTATTGACAAGAAGTGAAAAGTCGTGAATGTCTTAAACATGAATTATTCTGGCCATCAATACTTCAACATGAACTTTTTTTTACAAGGCCAATAAACTTCCAATCCTCTGTGTTTTTTATACTAAAAAGCTATTAAATGTTTGTGTATGCCTGTTAATTAATGGTGTAATATTTGACTAATAGCTTAATTCATCATTCGTTGACTTAATTTGATATATATTCATTCTGTGCTGTTTAATCTTCACAGCTTTATGTGGGTTACTGTTCAGGGAAGGGAGTATAGTGAGGTCATTCATCTGAAGTAAAGGAATGCATAATAAGTGCCTGAATATTTACTTGTTTTGTAACTAATAAAAGTTGAGTCTCTATCAGATTAAGCATGAGCCAGTATGATATTCTTACAGTGTAACCTCAATGTTCTTATGCAGTTTTGAAAAGTCTGAAAAAGTATGGGATTTGCTTTCATGATTTTCTCATTTGGGATAAATATGGAAAAAAATAAGCATAGAAAAAAAGTTTAATTTTCCAGCCTGTTTTTCTTTCTCATATTTACTAAGGTATGCATGTCTACTAATGTTTAAATGCAGTAGTTTTTATATTAATTTATTAATTAGAAATGGGTTTTCTTTCATTTTTCCAAATCACACCTTAATTTTAACATTTTAGCCATCAATATTTTGTTATTTGTGTGACTTATTGAATGCATGCTTATGCAGAAATCAAGTAAGTCTCTGGATTACTTTATATTATGGTTATGGCATATTTATACACGTAAGTAGAGCTATTAACAATATTAATGTCAGGAAATTTCATTAAAAAACAAATACTGCCCTAAACCTTGACATTACACATAAACATCAGTGTCAGCCTTCAAGATGCTTTGCCAAGTTTGTAATGCGATCATTGTTCAGGTTGCAGCTGCAAGGGAGGGTATGGGTTCTGTGATTGTGTGTCTAAAGCGCTGCTCTTCAGAATTTTGGGCCAACTTGAGAAGATGAAAACTACTCACTTTGTATAAATTTTGACATAAATGAGTATCTTAATAATTTGTTTCACTTTGGTTTATATCAAAATGTTCATTATGACGTCCCAATTTTCAACAATGAATGCCTTTTTGCCATTTTGGTCTTTCTAGAGTAACAGGTAAGTACTGCCAACTGTAATTTTAAAACAGTGTTACCTCCAAAAACCTATTATTGGAGTTGCTTTACTTTCCACACCATGATTTTCTTTTTTTCACACCATGATTTTCTGTGTTTTTGCAATCAAAAATATTTACAAATTTGCAAGCAAGAGAAAACTAAAGTAGCCTTCTTTCAGCACACTTCACAACAGTGAGCAGCAAAAGGTTGGGGAGGGAGAGCACAGCTTTATTTATTCTTTCTACACTTGTACCTTCTCTGGGTATCTAATCAATAGGATTTTATTGGCTTTGTAACGGTAGCTTTTTAGACCGTGTTTTACTTTAATGCAGGCTTATACTAGATTATTTGTAGACAAGTTAGCCCCCAAAGTGTACAACTGAAGATATTATAGATGTGTGATACGTAACCAGAACCAATGTTACGTTCCAGTGGCATAAATACATATTGGAAAGGCAGACTAAAATATAATTTTTGCAAATAGATATGAAAAGAGTACTGAAGTGATGCTGGTGGAAGTTTTTGAGTCATTCCAAGTGCACTTGTGTTTATCATGGTCTCTATGCATGCTTGCGCTGCTGCTTCCTCTCTAAGCAGTTGAGAAATGCCACATCCACATCAAGGCAGTTCAGCCGACCTCGCAATCTGTAGTTATCATTCAGAAGGGCTCATGATACTTTTTTTGGGTTAGGGTAAGACCAGGTTCGTTTTTGACAGGCGTCAAAGGATGCAGATGTACCTGAGTCGCTCTTCCATTTGTGTTCCTGTTCCCCCCTCATTCTGGGTCTCCAGTGGGCTATGCTAGAATTGGATCATGAGTCTGTTTATAAAGTCAAACCCCCATTTTGACTCCCAAGGCTATTACCCAGAGGTTTCCACGCTTACTACTGTCTTCTCAGACCTAAGTTTTTTTTGTTTTTTTTTTTTTTGCATTCACATACATTTAGTTGTGGATGCCCATTCTTCTTCAGAAACCGCCAATACTGTCAACTTCATCCAATAGCGACAGGGAACAGGTCTCACTGCGTGAGGCTCCTGAGCTTCTGGATGGGGTTTAGAGTGAGCTGACGATAAACAGCCTGTGTGATGGCATGCTACATGTTTTTTTTTTTTTTTTTTTTTCTGCCAGAATGTTCCTGAAACAGGCTCCATTGAGCTTTTCAGCTTGATCTTGGCCTGCGGCTGAGATGGAGGAGTGGGAGGCAAGTTTTCCCCTTGTACCCGCTCATTTGATCAGCTTTTTGTTTTTCCCCTTTTATGCCACCCAAGAGAAACTAGCCAAAAAACATGCTTTTTTTTGTTGCTGGGCGTGAAAAATATTCCTGTCATTATTTTCCCATAATAAGACCAGAAGGGGCTGATTCAATAATAAACATGTCTCTCTGAAAAATAAATAATCATGTTTGTGTTTCCTGGTGAAGCTTTCACAGTTTAGGGAAAAGTTGTCATATCATCATCCAGGCTCAGTGAAAAATGCTTGAATCTGTCATTTAAATTAATTCCATGAGGGCCAAACAACAACATAGATGCAGCGTAATGAATTATAACACAAGTTGGTAAAAAAAACAAGACATGTTCTGTGTGCTTTATGAGTATGAGGCCTGAAGCCATCTGCAACCTCTGACAGGAAATGCTGCTGCTTGCTTGCTTGCTCGCTTGCTTGCAGCAGATTGTTTCTATGGGAACCAAAGCAGGAAGAGAAGAAGAGGCTCATCTGGTAGCGGCGAGGGGGTGGGGACAAAAGAAAGAGGTCATTGCACTGAAAAGACTGCCGGAGCATTGCACAGTATCCTAGTGGCACCTCTACCAAGAACTGGCCTTTGCTTTGATCTGTTTTGAAAAGCTTATCTTATTAAAATCCAGAACCGGTGATTACTTTTTTTTTGTTGTTTGTTAGTATGACAACATACAGACAAAGCAATTCCCCTAGGCCGCTTGCATATTACCTTGGAATCCCTCCCAGAAGATAGGCATACATGTGTTTTTATTTTATACATGTCTGTGAAAAATACTTTCATTTGATCTTATGAACACCTTGCCATTACTCTGTTTATGTGTTTTTTTTTGTTTGTTTGTTTTTTTATATTGAATTGGGTAGTTAATAAAAAGCCATGCCTCTGTTCTCAGTTGCACCACCTGAGGAGGAGGAAGTAAGCGTGTCTGGCTGCTTGCCAGCGGCGAGGTCTTCTCTGTCAGGGCTTTTAATAATGCATAAACACTTTCCATAAGCTGTCACTTAAACCTCCAGGGATTTACACACGTTTATTTGAGAAGACGATGGATATGAAATATTGTAGGTCATGTCTTTTGATCATAAGTCACCATATACCGCCATATTCCACATTATTATGCACTGCTTCAAAAGGTTGAGCATTTCTTCCTAAATACAAGGCTCAAGAAAAAGTTCAAGGGACAATAATATTTTTGGTATTAATCACCCTTGAACTTGTTGTTCTTTTGTCTAGTAATATACCCAAACTTCAGGGTATTTTATTATGATTGTATATGATTATCAACACAAAGTAATGCTTTTTTTGTGAACTTGAAGAAAAATGTTTTATGCCGTTCTCTTTCCAGTGTGGATGATTGATTGACTAGTGAGACAGTGAGCTGTCCAAAGCTTGGTATATTGTTTAATTTTTAGGACACTAAAAAATAGGCCTCCTTTAAACTACTCCACAACTTTCTCCCTGACCTATCTGCTGTGTTCCTTGGTCTTCATGGCACTTTATGTTATCTAGCAAACTTGGTATGCCTTCGCAAAAATAGCTGGATTTATACCGAGATTAAATTGCTCACAGGTGCACTCTGTTTACCAATTAAGTGACTTTTGAAGGAAGTTGGATGCGTTTGCTTTTATTTAGAGTGAAAGGGTAGAATACAAATACAGGTCCTTCTCAAAATATTAGCATATTGTGATAAAGTTCATTATTTTCCAAAATGTCATGATGA
This sequence comes from Girardinichthys multiradiatus, assembly GCF_021462225.1. Classification (NCBI taxonomy): domain Eukaryota; kingdom Metazoa; phylum Chordata; class Actinopteri; order Cyprinodontiformes; family Goodeidae; genus Girardinichthys; species Girardinichthys multiradiatus. The sequence goes on from NC_061818.1 coordinate 26,459,394, forward strand.
AAATTTAACATTCATATATTTTAGATTCATTGCACACTAACTGAAATATTTCAGGTCTTTTATTGTCTTAATACGGATGATTTTGGCATACAGCTCATGAAAACCCAAAATTCCTATCTCACAAAATTAGCATATTATTAAAAGGGTCTCTAAACGAGCTATGAACCTAATCATCTGAATCAACGAGTTAACTCTAAACACCTGCAAAAGATTCCTGAGGCCTTTAAAACTCCCAGCCTGGTTCATCACTCAAAACCCCAATCATGGGTAAGACTGCCGACCTGACTGCTGTCCAGAAGGCCCCTATTGACACCCTCAAGCAAGAGGGTAAGACACAGAAAGACATTTCTGAACGAATAGGCTGTTCCCAGAGTGCTGTATCAAGGCACCTCAGTGGGAAGTCTGTGGGAAGGAAAAAGTGTGGCAGAAAACGCTGCACAACGAGAAGAGGTGACCGGACCCTGAGGAAGATTGTGGAGAAGGGCCGATTCCAGACCTTGGGGGACCCGCGGAAGCAGTGGACTGAGTCTGGAGTAGAAACATCCAGAGCCACCGTGCACAGGCGTGTGCAGGAAATGGGCTACAGGTGCCGCATTCCCCAGGTCAAGCCACTTTTGAACCAGAAACAGCGGCAGAAGCGCCTGACCTGGGCTACAGAGAAGCAGCACTGGACTGTTGCTCAGTGGTCCAAAGTACTTTTTTCGGATGAAAGCAAATTCTGCATGTCATTCGGAAATCAAGGTGCCAGAGTCTGGAGGAAGACTGGGGAGAAGGAAATGCCAAAATGCCAGAAGTCCAGTGTCAAGTACCCACAGTCAGTGATGGTCTGGGGTGCCATGTCAGCTGCTGGTGTTGGTCCACTGTGTTTTATCAAGGTCAGGGTCAATGCAGCTAGCTATCAGGATATTTTGGAGCACTTCATGCTTCCATCTGCTGAAAAGCTTTATGGAAATGAAGATTTCATTTTTCAGCATGACCTGGCACCTGCTCACAGTGCCTAAAACCACTGGTCAATGGTTTACTGACCATGGTATCACTGGGCTCAATTGGCCTGCCAACTCTCCTGACCTGAACCCCATAGAGAATCTGTGGGATATTGTGAAGAGAACGTTGAGAGACTCAAGACCCAACACTCTGGATGAGCTAAAGGCCGCTATCGAAGCATCCTGGGCCTCCATAAGACCTCAGCAGTGCCACAAGCTGATTGCCTCCATGCCACGCCGCATTGAAGCAGTCATTTCTGCCAAAGGATTCCCGACCAAGTATTGAGTGCATAACTGTACATGATTATTTGAAGGTTGACGTTTTTTGTATTAAAAACACTTTTCTTTTATTGGTCGGATGAAATATGCTAATTTTGTGAGATAGGAATTTTGGGTTTTCATGAGCTGTATGCCAAAATCATCCGTATTAAGACAATAAAAGACCTGAAATATTTCAGTTAGTGTGCAATGAATCTAAAATATATGAATGTTAAATTTTCATCATGACATTATGGAAAATAATGAACTTTATCACAATATGCTAATATTTTGAGAAGGACCTGTAATTGCAACACTTTCTTGTATATTTTCAAGCCAAGATTATCTCTTCCTGACACAAAGCTATGTGATGCATATTCATTTCTTTACATTTTAATATAAGCAGAATGAAGATCAGACTTTTTGCACTTTATTTGGGACATGTCTTTATAGACTCTGTAATCTTATTTGCATTTTTAGCATCTTTGTATAAATATTAGCACATTAATTTTACTAAAGCCATTTTAAATTAACACTTGAGCAGTGACTTGTTCTTGCTTCTCAATTCAGCAAGGGAAAATAAACTACATCAAAGCTCTTTAAAACTCAGTTTTACCATGACATTCATGACCAAAATGAGTGAATATTATCTTTCAGGCCACAACAGTAATTGACTGCTCTTTACTAATTATAAGGTCATTATCTGAGAGTGTGTGCGTGAGGTGCAGTCAAGGTTCAGCTTAACGGGTCAGTCCCAGTGGCCCTCAGCTATCCTTTTCTGATTCCATGAGGTCTGTGGTTGGTGTTTTGCCCTCACTCATAATGCTGTTTTCACATAAAATCCTGTGGTGCTCTTCCATCCATTTTACTGCATTTGAGCAGCTATTTCGCAGAGATGAGGGGGGAGCCCTGCATATCATTTTTGGGTTGTTTGATTGCTCCAATCCTGCAATTAGTGGAGCCTTTTTTTGGTTGCAAAATTGGATGATTATTTAAGTTTGTTTTACTGCAGTTTAGAGATGTTTTGATCGGGTATTTTAAGGTTTTGATCCGATCTTATATCAGAATTTAAACATTTGCTGATAATTTCCTAATCCAGAGCACTTTTATTCAAATTGTGTTGTTTTTGTCCTTGTGTTGTAAGCAAATATAAAAAAATCAGGCACCATCAGCTGTACTGGTGCATTTTGTGTCCATTATTGAGTTATATTTTTAAAATGTATAATTGCATGATGGGCATCAGAACAAATTATCATATCATGTCAATATTGACATGGCGGGGGGACAAAGAACGTCACAACATGTATGTAGTTCAAAAAGGCCGCAGCCATCAACTGCTTAGATTTATTAGGGTGTAAATGTTGGTAAAATGGTTTGAAAAGCCAATGCATCCCTCCGCAACAATAAGATCTTTTCTGCCGTGAACAATATTAATCAGCATTGGAGCCATAACCAAATGCAATTTTGAGAGACTAAAAGATGGCATAAAAAAGTAGCAACTTCCTATTCTAGGCAGACAAAGTAAACATCTCATGATTTATTATAGCTGTTTTTTTAAACTATTTTTATTAGTGATTTGCACATTTAGCATTGTTAGCATTGATTAGCAGTCTTTCTGTCTAATTGCTAGCTTGTGAATATTTGTACCTTCTGTTGAAATCCTGAAATTAGGTTTCCTGTTGTTGCTTAAGCTTCTTGATGCTTCTTTGTATCACATTTTGAGATAGCTACCACTATGCTTAATATTTGCACAAAACACATAACAAATATCTCAGAAGAATGTGAGGCCGAGCGTCAGAGTGCTAACCATGCATCTGCAGACTGTCCACTGTCTGGGTGCCTCTGTAACAACTTCTGCCTATATGTTTAAATTTTAAGTAACCTAACAAAATAAATAATAATAGACCTGGGTATACACTACCATTCAAAAGTTAGACACACTTTCTCATTAATGGTTTTCTTTATGTTTTTGACACTTTCCATTGTACATAGATTCCTAGTGAAGACATCAAAACTGTGAATGAACACATATGAAGGAACAAATATGTTTTGTATTTTAGATTCCTTAAAGTATCTGCCCTTTGCTGTGATGACTGAAATATTAACCTCTGGTTGTCTCTCAGTGAACCTCTGGGAAGTTCTTTCAAGACTCTTTGGAAAACCATTTCAGGTGACCACCTCATGAAGCTCATGGAGAGCATGGCAAGAGAGCAAAGCAGTTATCAAAGCAAAGGGTGGCTATTTTCAAGAATCTAAAATATAAAAACATTTAGAGTTATTTCACAACTTTTTTTTTTACTATATAATTCCTTGTTTGTTGATTCACAGTTTTGATGCCTTTGGTGAGAATCTACAATGTAAATAGTCAAGAAAATAAAGAGACCCTTTTAAGTGAGAAAGTGTTTCTAAAACTTTTGACCAGTGTTGTATATTTGAAACACTTGTTTGTATGCAATCTATGATACTACATTGTGTCTTTAACTTACGAGTGAATGTGTGTTTTTGTTTGTTTTTGGTCCTTTTTGTGGCTGGTTAAACATCCCGAATAAAATAAGTCAGAATATGACCTGCAGGGACATATATTATGGAGTCTGGATTGGTGGATGGATCAGTGGCTTCATCTCCATATCCAATCTAAAATATCAGGATATCAGGATCTAGTCCAATACTGATATCAGATTGTCCCCCTCTCTACTGTTGTTGATCGAAGTAGTTATCCCTCCTTGTAATTTTGTTTTATTCCTGTTTTTTTTAAGGTTTCCAGGCTGACTGGAGTTAAGGAGCACCATTATTCCTTCCAAGGCTCATAAAGATTGAAGATCTGGACCACCTCTAGCTACACACCACCATGCCAATCTTAAAGCAGCTACTCTCCACCTCTTCCCAAACGAAGCGTCGCTCACGTATGGACTTGACCAGGGAGATGATCAGTGCTCCCCTTGGTGATTTTCGTCACACTATGCACGTAGGTCGCAGCGGTGACGCTTTCGGAGACACGTCTTTTCTAAGCACACGCTCTGGGGAACCTTCCCCTGAGACAACATCTTTCCCTCGCTCTCCTCGGACCGGCCTTTTGGCACGCACCTTTAGGAGCAGCAAGCGCTCACAGTCGGTGACCAGAGTGGACCAACAGAACGATAGCAGCTTGATGATTCCTGGAGGGTCCCCAACATTTGTTAAAAACGCCATGTCCCTGCCTTTTCTCAATGACGAAAACAGAGGGAACAGCATTGAGTCAAAGAGCTTGTCTTCAAGCCCATTTAAGCAGCACAGGGAGCTGGATTGTGGGGGAGCTGCAGCAGCAGCAAATTTACTCGAGCTGCAAGAAAAAAGCTTTGGTGAACTGACGGAGCTGCCGGAGAGCTCCATTCACTACGGAGGTGGAATGAAGCACGCAGAATCGGTCATGTCGTTCCATGTCGACTTGGGACCCTCCATGCTAAACGACATCTTGGATGTGATGCAAAAGGAGGAAGATGATCTTGGCTACGAGGAAGGCAAGAGCAGTGAGGGCCGTGCCTCGCCAGCACTTAGCAACCACTGTGAGGAAGAGGATGAGGAAAAGCAGGATGAGGATGAAGGTGGTGACCAATATGTGGAGGCAGAAAAAGATGCAGCAGAGCATCCAACCCACTCTACTGATCTGAGGGCTGAAGATCAAGGTCCTTACACTCCAGAGTACACGCCTGAAATACGTCCCAAACACCTTCAGCATCTAGACAGCTGCTCCATGTCGAGCTCTGGCTCTGCTGCAATGGATGAGAAGCCAAACTACCAGAATTACGCAGGAGACACAGACAGCGCTACCTTCAGTGCACCACCTGAGGAGGAGAGCAACTTCTCCTCTTTCTTGGAGGATGAAGATGATGAAATCCACGTATAAGAGTTCAGACTCAAAACCACCAAGCTCTAGAAGACATTTGGTAGCATGGATTTTGATTTAGAGCAGCATGACAAAGCTGTATTGGGCACCTGTGGGACCAGAAACCTTCAGCTTTTTATGGCTACAAAGAAAGTGTGATTACCCCTTTTAAGATGTGGCCAAATCCATTCACCAGAGCGCCTTACCCTTTTGAACACTGACATAATTGACATGGATGAGGAGGGCACTGTCTGAATACATACTATTCCAGAAATAAACTGTGAGGTCTGGTTGAAAAGAAACTAGTTGAAGGAAAAAAAGCAAACTTAACTCAGCCTTTCAATCTCTCTTTTCTTACTATCACACCCCCCATCCCACCCCGTGCCGTGGGACATCATGCGGCCTGAGCTGAACAGAAGGGCTCTGTCACAAGCGGACCACTGGTGGGTGTCTTGTCCCAATAAAGAGAGCTGTGTTTGTGACTGGAGTGCTAGGCCCAGCATCAATCCCCTTTCATCATAAAATATTATGGCAGAGCTACAGATCTGTCAGACTTTTCACCCTTATTCTCACCTATGTAACTCAGGGTCCCTGCAACGCTGCCTGAAGGTAACCATCTCCAGCTTGCAGGACCACAAAGCCTAAACCGAAATTCTGTTGTTAGTCTAGTGGATGCCATGCGGCGCAAAGTTCAGTCAGGGGGGAAGCTTTAAAGTAATGCTTTTGGGTCACTACAAAGAACCTTGTTATCACAGGAAACCAGGGGGTGAAGAGTAACGTGTGCCACATTCTTGGTTGTCTTTTTATCTCTTGTTCCATTTAACACAGTGTTTTTTCTTTTCTTTCAAAATGATTTTCATCACAAACTTCTGCATTCCCTCCACATTTGTTTGGCTTTTCGATTTGACTGCAGACTGGTTAAAAACCACTTCCTTCCTTTTTTTCTTTTTTGTTTTACATCCGGGCGACTGCCGTGCTACATCTTAACCGTTAAAAAGTGAGGCTCATTAGTCAACCCCATCACTACACACGGCTAGGGCTTCATGATTAAAACGCAAGTGTGCTGGAATGTAAAAGTAAACCAGACACTACTAGGATCTGTAGTTTTTGTAGAAAAAAAAAACTCTTCCTCTCTTTTTCTGTGTTCGTTTGAAGCACGGATGAAAAAAATGCCTCAGCCAGCGATAGATGCAAGAGCATTAAGGAGAAGATTGCCGGTTTTATGCAAGTTGCACCGTCATTGCAGCTTGGCTCTACCTCTTGCATCATCAGATCCATGGGGCTCTAGCTGACTTGTGCAGATTGATTTCTCTGCCTTAACTGAAACTGACAGATGTGCCAAATTATAATATTCAAGGCCAAAAAAAAAATCATTTTGTGAAAGTTTTGGGAGAGCCAGTTGAATATGTTAGTCTGTCTTTTCTGTATAATCTTAATTTAGGCTTTTTACAGTGAAAAGATTTAAGAAATAAAATAAAGGGTGATTTAAAAGGAGATATCTTGCAGAAAAAAGGAGGTGCAGGATGAGTTTGCAAAACTGGATATTTATCAGTTACACACTACGCAATGTAATTAAGTCTTTCTCATTTTGTGTGAATGAGCCGCTGTGTTTTCTTTATTCTTAATAAGCCTTACTGTTTTCTGTACTGTATATCTTCAACTTTTTTCCCTATATCACCCAAATTAACCTATATTTTTCAATAAAATAAAACCACAATAATCTTTGCTCTTGTGTATTTTGTTTGTGAAAGTACAGTGCCTTGCAAACATGTTCGTAACCTTTTCACGTGTCAACTTATAGCCACAATCTTCAAGATATTTTGTGGGGATTTTATGTGATTGAACAAATGAAGTAGGGCTTAATGGGGATGTGAAATGAAGATGATACCTGGCTTTAAAATGTTTTACCAATAACATTATTCCTATGTCTTCTGCCTCCAAAGTCCATACCACCTTTTGATGAGGTCACAGCTTGAAATCCTTTGGGGTATGTCTTTACCAGCTTTGCACATTTAGAGACCAAAATTATTGTTCATCCTTGCAAAATATTTAAAGCTCTGTCAGATCGAACGAAGAGCTGTGAGCTTTTCTTACCCGTTGACTCACAATCAGATTTAGGTAAGGACTTTGTCTCGACCATTGTAACAGATGAACATGGTCTGATCTAAACATTTTATACTGTAGCTCTGGCTACATGTTTAGGGTTGTTGTCCTGCAGGAATGTAAACCTCCAGCCCCATATCAAGTCTTTTAGAGCCTTTAACAGAGGCTGTGGATCATCCAGGATTAACACAAACCTCTTGCCATCAAGATGGTTTCTTCTTTAGCTCCTTTACCAAGATGGCCACTTTAGGAGTTATCATGGTAACAGGGCAGGGTGATAATGCATTTTCAGATTTTTGGATATAAAAAAAATTTTAAAACCATGGTACTCTTTTCCTTCTGTTTCATAACATGCATTACTTTTTTTATGTTTGTCACATAAAACTCCATTCAAATAAAGTTTGTGGTTGTAAAGTGATAAAATGTGAAAGAGTTCAAGGGAAATAAATACTTTTGCAGGGCAGGGCACTGCACTCCATCAAGAGATTATGCGGTGCTACTCAGTCAGCGGTTTAACAAAGAAATTCCTTGAGTGCCGCCTGTTTCCTGTCTCTATTCTTTGGCTCCCCCAGAAGAGGAAGGAAGGAAGCAATAGAGGCCTTTGTGCACTATATCTCTTAAGAGTACAATCTCAAAAATGATGTGATGATTCATTACAAAACGTGTGAGGGAAAAATAAGTTGGCTTGAAGATGTGGACAGGCTGAAAGATTTATCCTTTGCCACCAAATATAAGCTTCTTTGACAAACACACATAACAGGGTAATGCTTTTCACACAGCTGATTGGAAGATGGATGACCCCAATGTACAGCTTCTGCCAGCATCCAGCTCTTCATCATGGACTCAAAACTTTTCTGTCACTTTTGATTTTCTTGACCATCCTACAGCTTTTTCACACAGAGGCGAGGAACTGGCAACTCAGCTAAAATTCAGTGTTGCATGTTTTCTTAACAGCCTTCACATGTTAAAATATTTTACATCAGAGCTGCTCCCTAAAAATGCTGTTACATTTTTGTGTGGATTATGATACAATCTCTCATCCCCACTTCAGTGGCATTTCTAATCTCTTTTAACTCTGTTTGTCAGAGTCATATTTCACAGTCTAACCTGCCAGAGGGCTGGACAAAAGTCATTATTCTTACACTTGTGGTAAAACAATAAATTTAAATTGATTATTGTGGTCAATACAAACCAGTGGAGGTATTGATCTGCTTGTATGCAATTTTCCTCTAGAAGAATGATAAACAAAATTAAACAAAAGACCAAATCTTACAAAGGCATTACGTTTTTTTATATGATTTTAGAAATCCTATTTTTAATAATTCATATAACTTTTATGTGTTCTTGGTTGCTACTGACTTTTGCACCATCACCTAATTGAAACCCAATCATTTACTGCCATCTAGTGGCTATTTAAATATTTAATCTGCTGATGGGCGTGTCAATTTAACACACTTGAATTTGAAGGTCTAAATTAAACCATTTACAATTTATGTCATATATTATTATTATTTCTCTAAAACACAAATTTCTTTTTTTATGTCAGATTTATAGCCTTCTATTTTTATTTATTCAGATAATTCACTAAGCATCATCCAGGGCTGTCAAATGGGTTTATTTTCAGGATTTGGAGAAGCTGCGAACACAACTACTTTAGTTGCCCCACACATTTTTACAAGACACCAGAGATGCCCGATTTGTTCAGGTGGCTCAGCTCGCCTCCCTCCCCCATGCAAACCCCTATTGTAACTCGAGTCTTGCCTTGCAGCTGTTTCTCCCGCTCAAACAAAGTCTCATCATGCGTCTAATGCTGTCAAGTGTCATTTCCCGTCGGTTCCTAGCTTTCCTAAAAAAAACATAATAATAATAATATTCTTCTTAAAAAAGAACCGCCGATGGGAGGCGCTCAGCTTCTTTTGGCTTTACAGTGTCAGCAGCCTCTGTCTGGACCCACAACCCCTTTTCTGCCAAATTCCATTAGCAGACTTGCAACTCTTCCAGGAGGCTGAAGGCATGCTGAAATCTGGAAAGTATTAAACAACCTGCTGGTGGAGGGGGTACGGTTAAAACAGATTAGGGGAGAGGGGGAGTAAGAAAAAAAAGGTGGAGGGGAGAGAAAAGGAATGGAACGGAATACGAAATTGTTCATAAACCGCCCTTTGGCTTTGCTCCTTTTCCCTTCCCACACACACATATCAGTGTGAGAGCCCCTCGAAAACAGGCCACTCCCCGAGCAGCTACAGTAATTTATTTTATTTTTGCTGTCGCATTTCGCAACTGGCAACTGTGTTTTATGGGTCATAAACAGAGATTTATGGCACCATGGTCTGAAACTGCCAACTGTGTGATTGTTGGTGGGAATGATAATATCCAGACATCCTTTCTCATGATTAATAAAGCTTGGACCAGATATATGCTTATTAACAAACAGGGGTTTTGTGTTTATCTGAGGAGACAAGGGGTTTGATGGAACAAATACAATAATTTTTTAAGTGCTGAATACATCTCAATTTACAGTTGATGGCAAATACATTGATGTTTTAATTCTACAAAAATAACTTTCTAATATTGCAAATTAACATCATATACGTTTTCTAGGTCTTAGTTACTTATACTTTTAGAGAGAAAGACACAGCCGTACATATTTGGCTGTGAACAGGAGCAGCAAAAACATAAACATTCCAGGACCCAGCATTGACCTACTGACCTTTAAACCAGTACCTGCAGGACTAGCAGCAAGAGACCACACACACTAATTTACCATCGGGGGAGGAGGATCAGGGAGGAAGCAAAACCTCTCCAACGTCCTTGCCCTAAACTGCTTTGGATCCCTGAGCTGGGGGCTGTGAAAAGTTAAACCAGTCTGCAAGTATCTGTGCGGTCTTCTCACTTTTTTTCCCCTTGCAAAAATGTCAGAATATGGGTTATGGCTTTGTCATATGGAAAAGTAATTCCGAAGGATGCAGTTTGTGTCTCGCTCCTTTTGCCTCTAGGCCACCGTGCAACAAAAAGTTTCCTTCATAAATGTGGAGACTGCATCACAACCTTGGACCAGTCTCAGTTCTTCTGTATAAAATGTGTTTTTCCATCTAGTGCTGGAACGATGTCTAAAACTGCTTTAAACTCACCTGACTGAAACTTTTGATACTGTAAATCTCTATTCTTATTCTTTCTTATGAATAAAAGTCAGCCAGAGTAACACGTATATAGCATGCACCATAAATGTTTGCACCCCTGTTAAAGATGTGCTTTAAAAACCTTTAAAGCAAATTCAGTTTTTAAATCAGCAGTACAATGTCATTGAAGAAAATTACCTTTTTTTTTTTTTTTTGCAAAATCACCAGTATCACATTTTTGGGGATGCCTAACAATTCTTCCATGAACTTCTTGTAATCCATGGCTTCATGTTTTACTGGGAAAAAAATTAAACCAGCTGAAACTGACCCACATGGCTGGATGAGGATACACGCAATAAATGTAATAAAGGGAGGTAAAGAAATCCCTGCTATTGCAAACAAAAAGCTAAACCCTGCTGGGACTTTTGCAACCAAGAATGTGAGCTTTTTCGCAACGAATATACATTTGTTGGAAGCACCTCAGGTCCACTGCTAAATATGTTGAAGGATGCCCGGGGTCTGTTTCTTTTCCAAAGGCCCAAGGAATATCGATGAACTACATGGCATCACAAACCAGGAGATTTCAAATCAAAATTTGTTGACCTCTGCCAGAAAACTGAAAAGAGGTAATCAGAGAAAATGCAGCAGGATAATAATCCATGAAAGGGGAAAATCATCACAAAAATGGTTCACCAGACTCAAATTAACAGTCATCATCTGCACCTAGACCGAAATCCTACAGAACACCTGAGGGATGAACAAAAGAGCATTGTGTACATGAGAAGAGCAAGGACTGGCCTGCTTGTGCAAAGAATATCAGTCAAAATCCCTGTTTCTTTATGCTGTAATTATTTTAAAGGGGGAGGAAAAATGCTTTTCTTTTGACAAAAATGGTGCCAAAAGCATTAACTGAAGGGCTTCCAATAAGTTTGACACTAATGGTTCAGTTAAAAGCAAAACATTTTTAACATGATGTTTTCTTCTCATAGGAATAAATATGCTTAAATTAAAGGCTTCATTTTTTTCAAAATGTTGTAGGCGAGATAAAGCTACTAACGTTTTTTGAAAAATTACATAAAGACTGTTTACCAGGACTGTCAATAAACATGAAGTTACATGTTTTTTTTTTTTTTTTTTCTGGGTCAAAAGTTTTAGCAGTAATGGTGCCATCTTCTACCTCTCAGATAATTAAATCTGACCATGTTAGAATAAATATTTTTCCTTTGAGAATAGAAATAAGGATTCAATCCCTTGTTTCCTGCTCTGTTGTACCTGTGCAGGATGATGCTAACTCAGTCCCGCTCTGCTGACAACCCTGCGGCTATTTAGGACCTCGGGAGGTGCAGCCTGGCCTGCACTCAGGTATGATCACAGTCAATGGGTCAGGGGGCTCTGCTGCTCTCTTCTCACTCATCTCCACCAGATGCTGCTTCCTTTCCAAGGTTGGTCCATGACTGCTTGACGGAGATTATTCCACACATTACAAACCAACATTTCCAAGAGTTAGACCTGTATGCACAAACTTGGTGAAACGATTTCCTTTTTCCAACACTGATGGCTTAACTTGTGAGTTTTCACACCTGAAAAAACAAGTTATCAGTTCAACTGTGAGCATAGTTTACTGTTTTGAACACTCCATCTATCATCCAGGTCATGATTGATAAAATGGGCTTCAGATGTTGATCTCACAGTGAAACCCCATCCCCGCCAACACGGAGCCATTGTCACAGGGGCTGTCCGTCCGTACAAAGCAGTCGTTGTTTAAGCAGACACTGCATGTCTGCAGTGGGACAAATATGGCAGTGAAAGATCAGAAAGGGTCACTACCCATTGGCCAACTTTGAACTTTGACCTTTAAGTTCCCCCTTTAATTTTATTTTCTGGTCTGGCTGACATAATGAGTAAAACTGGTGCCACAAATTTACTGCAAGGACAAAAGGAACTGAGAGACAGACTAGGAGACTGCAATCTGAAAATGCGAATGTGTTTGTGCAGCACATTTAATCTCTTCTTCCATTATTCTAAAACAGCTGAAATATGTTTTTCATCTACTTGCATGTTTAAAATAACTCTCAATATCTCTGTCTCGCCTAGGTCATTTTATCCTTTCACCTCCCTTATACCTAAAAATTGGTTAAGTGGACAGATTTTGGAGCCATTTTTTCATGCATGTCAGCTTTTAAATATATTGAAAAACATTTAAATTCCTAATTTAAGTTTTTTACAGTTTTTTCACATTTAAAAAAAACAAAACATCCCTGCTGTTTGCATGAATTAAACCCTGTGATTTCATAGCTGCTAATATCAGCTCTGGCACAGCTGCTCAGACTGACTTTCCATTACAGACTGTCATCTTCCTGTTTTCATGCGAACTGATCCACAAGCTCTGTGTCACCAGTGGAAAAACTGCAACAGCTTTAAGCCCTTTTTTACTCTCCCCTGAATCTCAAGTGCATCATAAATCAGGGTGTGTTCAGATACAGAAAACAACACAACAAGATGAAGAATCCCAGAGATCTGGAGAGATTACTTTAAAACCAACTGTTTTGGGTGTTGCTCCTCCATTAAACAACTCCATCATCCAGTTAGTGCTTCACTCCCTCTGGTCACCATTCTCTCTGGGCTGAGCTGGAAAGGAGAGGGGGAAAAGTCCATCCTGTGCTGACTTTAATTATTGTCCCACTGGCCAGACTTTGACTCTTCTCTTTCGAGTCTGCACAACCAATCACATTTAAGAGAGAATGAGACAGCTGTTTTGTATATTTGTGTGTGCATTTTGGGTTGGGTTGACTTGTGCTGTGCCTATTTAATTTTCGGTAATTATTTAATAACTGAATCAAGCTAGATTTGCACATTTTCACACATTAGTAAAACATATGAATAACTTCAATTTACCTTTTGTAAGCTACAACGACGTACCGTTGTGGTCTGAGGTTTGTTTGTACTTTTGGATGTTTTTGATGATTTTCTCACATCCAGGTCGACAATTTGTAAAACGACACTTATCATCACAGTATCAATGTTAGCAATATGACCATCACAGAGGAATGTTTGGATGCAATATTTTGTAAAATATCACATTTTAAAGGCCATGTATTCACACTCTGCATGCCGGTAATATATATTTAAACAGTTAGATGTTCTCTAGCTGTCCTTGGTACCAACAGTAGATGTTTATTTTACATGTTGAGATGCTAAAGCTCACAGACATGTTCTTGATGAAAGGAAAATAAAGTTTCAACCATCTGGCCACCTGGTCCCAGCACTTACCCTCAAATGAAAAGAAATTAGACTGTTCAGCAACAACCCAGGTACCACCATGGCTCAAGCCTGTCATAAACGAGGAGCTTTTACATGAATGAATATGTAAACTTGTAACTGTAACTGTTCATTAATACACATTTTGCATTTAAAATCCCTTTATCATGCCCTTCTCTATTGTGTGAGGTCACATACTGTACATACAGTGGTAAATACAGACACCTTCCTGCAGGCACACATGCTAAAAATTTGTGTTTTCCTGAGTGTCGGATTAAAACAAGCGCGTCACAACCATTTGATCTTCAAAATAACTTTAAGAAATACACATCCGCCATCAGTTTTTTTCTAGGCGGATTTCAACATGAGAATTAAACCCACACCATCTGAGAGGGAAGAAAACGTACACTAAATGCTTTGAATATGATATAAAGGCGTGCCGGCTCAGAAGATGCAGCTGAGCATGAGGACATCTCCTGGATTTCCTGTAGCCAGAACTAACCCTTCCAGCAGAACACCTCATGTTGAAAAGCCTTGGAATCCCCCTCCCTCCCAACATCTCCACCCTCTCCATCCAAAGCTGTTTTCAGTGACTGACAGACAGCTCACTGAGATGTTCAGGGAGTTGTTTAAAATTCAGTTTCATGCAAAAAGCGGCTTCATTCATACTTAAAAATAAAGTCATGTTGACAGCAAAAAACAACCAGACTTCATGGGAGTTGAACTCATGTTCGGCTGAGGAATATTTACATCGGTGCTTCTCCCACTTGCTGAGGAAAAGTGAAGTTGGACAGCACATAAATCAGAGCAGAATGGAAAGAAATAGGGAGGGAATGGCTAAGTAATCACCAAAGGCCTCTTTTTACTACTCTCCTGCTCTAGGCTCCAGCTGTGCTGCAGGTTTTGGGGCCAGGAAGTGATGGAGGAGGAGTGTATGGGGAGGAAGTAGTGGGAGGTCACAGTGCTGCTGGCCCCTGGGTTTGGGAGTATATAGCTGTGAAGAGAGAGAAGACACTTGGCTCACTGTTAGAGCTCCATCAATCGGAACATGAACTGAGCACTTCTTTTGCAACATGTGGCAGATCCAAAGCTGTGGAGCCCTCCACTCAATTAAACACTAACCCTTTCTTATACATATGCACAAACAAACAGACAGATTGAGAAGGAGTCACCAACACAACCTTGGTGATATTTGGAGACCACTGTGACTGCTTGGCCTTGCATGCTTGGGATGCCTTGAGAGTGACCAGGGGCTGTGTGTGTTCCAGCTGCCTGTAGTCTGCAGCCTGTCCTATCAGTTCTCTCTGAAGGAGGAGAGTGAGTAAATAGACGCCAGGCTCTTCATACATGGACAGATGGACAGACAAATTACAGATTTTCCTGGTCTTTACTTTTTTCCCTCTTGTTAGTAAGCATTTCTTGCATTTCAAAGTAAAAAACTAAAGCTAAACTATCAGCAATGAAACTGAAAGAAGTTCATATTCACTGGAATATTCGGATGCAGTGGTGAGACAGCATTGCCGTCATCACAGTGTTTCCATTCTTGCATCCAGTTGTTCCAGTCATCCATTGTGCAACAACTCACCACAGTTACTCAGGCAATTCTCAGAGCTTCACAAAAAAACACAGCCTCCTTCTTTTTGTCTCTTTCCTCCTCCCAAGCCATGTGTGTCATTTTCACTGACTGGAGTTCAAACCCAACCATGACCTCTAAGAATTAAATGTTCTCTTTGGAAAACCCCAGCATCCCCAAAGTTGCATTTAAGCCTGTTAGCTGCATTGTAGTTTTATGTGTGAAAAACAGAGAATGCGAAGGAGACTGCGTCACTTTTCCACAAATCTGTAGCTCTCATCAGTTATGTTTGGATGGGGAAAGTGTGTTAGTACTACAGCTATTTACTGGATCCATTAGTTATCAAAAAGATGTACATGTGCTTTCAGCAGCTCAGCTTTTACAGACAGTTTGAAGCTGAACTCAAAGTCTCTGTGTAATGAGAGAGCAGTTTATTATTTTAAAAGGGTAACTTTGTAATGGAAAAAAAATATAAAAACAGCCCATGTTTTCAATTAAGTCTTTCCGTCCCATCCCCCCAAAAACCATGAAAAAGTCGAGAGTTCAGACCAAGCTGCCATGCTATATTTTCTTCTCCAGCAGGTTCCATATGGCAAGGTTTACATTCTAAAAACTAAAAAAATGACGTGCCCACACAAATGTTCATCCTTTTCCAAATTTCAAACAAATGAATAAAAGTGACATACAAGAAAATCCTGTTTTTGCTTGCCTTTCCTGACAACGCCCTCTTTTTTTAAAATCATGAAATGGTGAAATCCATCACATAAAGAGACTTAGCAGAACACATGTTTTGAAACTCTCATATGGGTGGGTGGTTAAGGGGGTCGGGCTAAACTCATCTGGAATGCGTAAAGCATAACAATATATCCCTTCGACTCTCATCACTTTGGATCAAGAGCGATGTTGAGCTAGGAGGGGAGTGGGTGGGTTCCTGACAGAAGTGTAGAAGAAAAAGCTGGGAGCAATATAGATCAAGCCATTTTTTCTGTGGTTGCCTTCCCATATGTAAAAACTAAGCAGCTATTGGAGGGCATTTTTTTAGTTTTCCTGGATATGTGCTACATGGGGCATTTGGACAAATCTTTTATGAAAAACCAAGACTGCCAGGTTGTTTACGCTCTTTATTTTAACGGATTGCTCCACAATCAAACAACATGAATTGTGGTGGGACACGTTCCCCAGATTTCCCTTTGATGAAGTTTTAGATTCTTTGGGAAACTGCTTTTGATGCTGGTGTTTTAGGGACTGCTTGCAATGACAACACAGGGTTAATTTCCAAACTAGTCGGGGTTTTTAATTTCAAAAAGTTTGGTCTTGGGCACACTCTACTTGTACAAACTCTATCATTCCACTGATATCCAGTCCCTCCAAGAAAAAAATCTTCTAGTTCTGCTTTTTAGTCACGCTTGAACTTTTTGAATGTTGTGTGTCCAGTTATATCTGGTGTAAAACCAACACAGAATTTCAGAAAAAGAACTTCATACCGACAGACATAGTGGTGGTAGTTTCATGGTCTGAGGTGGCTTTGCTGCCATTCATCCTAAAAAAACAACTTTTTTTTAGTGCCAGTGTTAAAAGCAGTGATTGCTGCTGCTCTCTAATAAAAATCGAACCCCTAAGAATAAAAAATGTACTTGGCAAGAACCAAATCAAAAAGCCGTAAAGTCGCAATCTTATTTCATTACCAATGAAAGAGCTAAGAAAGATATGCCTCTGTATCAGGTCGAATTTATACCACAAGGTAACAGAAACTCATGGATTAATGTTTAAACATTTCTAGACACTCTGATAAGAAAAAGAAAAAGGAAGCCAAGAAAAAATGCACTTAATTTGAAGGCTGTGAGCTAAGTTGCTGCAATAAATTATTATTTTTTTATTTAAAGGCTTTTGACACATTTTTATAACAAGTGCCGGTAATTGTCTGAGGCGCTGTAGGTTAAATTGTAAGCTATACAGGTTTCTAAAGTAATTAATCCGCCTTTGGGACATTTCACCGACCCCTACATTGACATTGTGGAAAATTATAATTACAAGCAGGATGAAGAGGTCTTGTTTACTGTCATACCTTTTACATCCAAAAGGTTGGACTTCACTTCTTCTCCTTCTTCTGCTACAATAGAAAATCATGGTAAAACAACAAGCATAAATGCATGCTTGTTGCATAGCTGTGTATTTGGCTTAAATTCAATATGAATCAGATTACTGTAAAAAAAATCCCTATATAACATATTGATGCATATTACTATGTGCTACTTTGTCTATATTCACAATGAATGTTATAGAGTATATTTACATATGCAAATTAGTATTGCGTAAAAAACACATTACACAAATCTGATTCCTAAATTGTTGATAATTAATGTTAAAGAGTGTAATGAGCAAAACACTTCTTTGAAAATGATTCAGGTGGAATCAGAGATGTCTTTAAAAAGATTTTTAGTAACATGTCATATCTGTTAAGGTTATTTAGTGGGAACCATTCATATAAGCCTCATTATTGCAGAGGTAGTTGGTTAGGGGATTTCCCAAGTTAGTGTTAATTCTCTATGGATTTTTGAATGTTTGAAAATTTGATATTTCTGTCTTCAACTTGTTATTCCCAGAGACACTAAAATAAATGCAAATATAATTATTATTTTTTTTTTTTATGAGTTCCAAGTGGAGCATAAGGGTTAACAATGTGGTGAGGGAAGGGATGTCTGAGCAGTAACAATATTATTTGGCTCTAAATCAGTCATTGCTTGCAAGCCCAATTAATGCCAGAGCTTTTCTGTGTTCATGTCAAGAGTTTGTCAGTATTTCTTCAGCTCCTCCACACATCTCTGCTTTGTATAAGGCCACAGTTTCCTTTGGCCAGGCCAATGCATACTCACCAGGCCAGTCATTACATGTGTATCTGTATCGACACATTTCCCAGCATATGATCTGACGTATTCCTCTTGAGAAAATCTGAATAGAAACCAAAATCCCAGAGGTAGTAAGGATTCCAGCACATATCAAATCCCAGATGACTCATGGCTTCAGCAGTGACTCTGATCTCAGCAGCGATAAAACAACAGTTTTCTTGGGAGCATACCCACAGAGGATTGCATTCCTGATCTAACCCTTTGCTATTCATGTGAAGTTTTATTACCAGTTCAGTTTTTACACACAACTAAAAAATTTTGGTAAAATATTCAGAATTACTAGTGGTTATCAGCAACAACCTTATTCAATAAAACTTTTGAACACACCCTAAACCTGAAAATAAATTAGCTCATGTGTTTGCACATCCTTATCATGACATTTGAGCTGAGAAGCTTTCTAAAGCACATAATAGGTCACAAAGATAGATCCCTAAATACAGGTTAAAATCACATTTTTCTTTTAAAAGGTGTTGGAAAGTTTAGGCAAGAAAGTATTTTCTGGCACCTTTCTGGCAGTTTGTGAGGGGTATATTCCAAAGCAAGCTGTCAGCAGGAGCACAAATACACTCCTTGGAAAATATAGTGCAACTTCTGATAAGACATTTATACCAATAATTATTTTTAGGGATTTGCACTGAATTTTAGCTGCTGTACTCCAAGCAACTAATTCACAAGTCGAACTAAAACAGAATCTTTTCATAGTTTTTATTTCTTCATTACATACCCCTGAGAACTGCATCTTCCAAATTCCAAGCAACAGTTTGTATATCGATCCTGCCTACTGGGCTGTGTGCGGCGATGACATCAACAGGAAGCCAGGATGCTAATAATTAGCACATGTTTTGATCAGTGGAGTGCCACAATCTAGAGGTTTTTTTTTTACAAAATGTCTGTCTCTGATTTATTTTCTGTTTTTTCATAGGGAGGGGCAAGCTTATTTCAGGAGGGTGAGAAACATAGCCTTGGTGTGCTTTATCTGATTCTCTCCTATCCAGTAGAGCTCTTCTATTTAGTCATGATTCATTCTGAACTTCTATTGTTTTTAAATGAGAGAGGTGTGTACAGCAGGAATGATCTAATATGATTGTGCCTCATTCTGGCATGTAGACCTGCAGCTTTTACTGCAAAGTGCAAGACGGGTTCTACTCGAAACTATGAATCCAGACACAGAATTTCTATGTGCAGGTTTATGTCTTGTGTCAGTATGTATTCAATTGGAATGTTTGCAATTCTTCAGTATAGCTCTGGGTTGGAGGGGATTCCTCCGTAGCTCCTCCTTTGTGCTCTGTGCAATGTTATCTGATAGCTGTTAAGTGGAAAAACACAAACATCAGCTAAGCCCTAAGGATGGGGCTTCACAACTCAACCAACTCTTACACCCAGGAAATAAGAGAAAGCATCTGGCAGAGGAATATCACCGTCTGCTGTTTGTACTGCCATTGTGGAGATTTGCATTAACTGGAGACATACCTCAAACACACTGCTTTCTTTACTGACAAAATGGAAAAATCAAAACAAATCAGCCAGGAAATCAGGAAGAGAATTGTTTGGTTCATCCTTGGGTACAGTTTCCAGATGTCTAAAGGTGCAATGTTTCTGTTCATATAAAAGTAAAAAAAACATAGTAATCCCCAGCTACAATACTGCTCAGGAAAAAGATAAAGTTTTTTTTCAAAATGTGCATACCCACCTTAGAAAAATTACCTTGTAAAGATGCTGGCTGTAGCCAGTAAAAAAGACTTATATTGTTGTTTGATGAAACTATAGGTGTTTGGTAATAATAACAAAACTCACTTAGAAGGAAAAGTGGGAAGCTTACATGTCTGACTACACCATCTTGACTGTAAAGTATGGTGGTTGTCTGGGTGCTTTGCTGCGGAGGAATCCAATGCACTTCACAAAAGAGAGCAAAATCTCAATAAATCCATGACGTCAGTCAGAGGTTAAAGAAAACAAATTCAATTTTGTGGAGATGCCATCACAAAGCTCTTTTTTCAGTCCCATAAAAGACTGTGGGCATAGCTTAAATTGTGAGCAAGGAGGTCTACAAACCTGAGTCACTTACGCCAGTTATACCAGGAGGAATAGACAAAATCCTGAAAATTATTGTATGAAGCCTGCAGAACGACACCCAAAATATTTGATCCAAGGCATACAATTTCAAAGGCATTTATACCAAATAGTAAAGAAAGGTATGTATCAAGATTCCTCTAACATTATTCTTCTATTTAGCAAATAGAAAACAATACTATGGTGATACTGACCTAAAATTGGAGAACTATAGTCAGATTCAATTTTAAACAGTAAGAAAACATATAATACATACAGTGTATGAAAATATTTGGTTTCAAATGTAAAATACCTGTCGGGCCATCCTGCTAAATGCCCGGCATGCGGCAAAGCCATTGCTGCATCCAAAACCAGAACCTAGTCCCTGATTTTCTCACTCCTCCATGTCTACTATTTACTGCTGGAGACAACCTCATCCAAAAAGAGTCATCTGGCCACTCCTGCATGCTGAGTCCAAACTGAGGCTGACCCACGCTGTGGTAATTCACTTTGTCACAACTGACCTCAGCCTTGCGGTATAAACCTCACATAATTTGCATCAAAGCCAAAATTGATACATAAACTTGGCATTCACTTAGAAATTTTAAAATAAATAATCAGCTCTAAGTACAAGTTAAAGCAAAACTGTAAGCAGATTAGAACAATTGCAAAACCAGTATGCAAATCTCTTAAATTGCAAATATTGTAAAATTGTAAAACATATTTAAGCAGGGCCCTCTCAAATGTTATTCTCAGTAAATAACATTAGAACTATTATGATGGCTCTGTGGGTTTAGTTACTGGTCATCGGTTTTGCTCGAGGTGATGCTAAAACAAGACTGCAGCTTCAAAATGCCAAGCTATCAAGTTACAAAAGTTTTTGTGCCTAAACAGGATCATTTAATGTTTGAAAGAACTAGATTTCTTCAAAAAAAAAAGAAAAAGGCCACCCCCCTCTCACCTCCCTCTTAGTAAATCCCCTGTTAAAGATGGAAGTCTTGGTTTTAAATTAGTCCTGCAAAGCTTTGCCACAATCACTTTGTTTCTGCTTTTTTGTTTTGTAATTCTATATTTTGAAAGAAGAGCTGTCTGTTTTTATTTAATGGTTTTGGGGGGAGGAATTGGTTTCCGATGGCCTGCATTGTTCAACCAGTGAGTAACAAAGATCATAAGTCATCATGGCACCACAGAGCTATCAGTCCTCCAAGATCATTCTCTTAAAATCATTTTCTTAATGGCCATGGTTCTTGAAATATTCATTGGAAAACGTCAATGGAAAAAAAAAAGATTAATTATAAACTTAAAATGTGTACATTTTAAAGTGGTTATTAAAGAAAAGACAATTGCTGCATATTGATATGTTTATCTGAGTCTCACTGATGATTAAATCTGTTAGTAATAAAGAAAGGGTGGAGCACTGGAGCTCACTCAAATGAAGCTCCAACAATACAGAATGCGTAATTTATATTCTCTACAGATATGCTTTATTGCGTTTTGAGAAACAAGGTTTACCTTTTGTTTGTCTGCATTGTATATGTGAACTCTGTAAGCATAAATTAAGGATTGTGTGCAAGTTGTGTCAGACTACTATGACATTTACAGCGTCTTGTAAAAAAATTTATATTCCTTAAACTTGTCCACATTTTTTCATGTTGCATTTCAAACATTTTTACCGATAAAGGTCTGAAAAGTATGGCAAGCAATTGTCGTTACTCCAACTAGGTCAATACCTTGTAGAATCATTGATAGTTGCAAATAAAACTGCAAGTAGTTTGGGGTGTTTCTAGCAGCTTTGCACATCTACAGACACATTTTTTTTCTCCTTCCTTTTTGCAAAATGCCGCACGGGTGCACTATGTTTACTGATTAGGTGACATCTGAAAGCAGTTCTTTTCAGAATTCATTTAAAATCAAAAAAGTTAAAAATCCACATCCATTCACTTCACAATTTTGTTAGATTTGGTGTTGGTATTTCACGTAAATGCCAAACAAAATGGTGTAATGTCTGTGGTTGTAACAAAAAAAATGATAAAATCTGAAAAAGAATTATAAATATCGTTGTAAGATACTGTATGCGGCCTGCTCTCACTTGCTTCCACTAGATAAGGCAGGTTCCTCTTTTCACCTTGCTGCCGTTGGCACTGCTTCCCCAGCCCCCCAAACCACTGCTTCAATTAGATCTTCAGAAACAGTCGCACTTACAGCAGAGTGCTCATGTTATCAATGGGCTCTCCTTCTTTGCCCCTCTCCAGTTCTGCCAGGACGCACAGAACTGCTTCACCTGGCAGCCCACAGAGAGCCTGGGCAGCAGCCAACAGCTCATTCCTTTCAGTGTTTACTAACAGACCACATGAATCCACATGACTGAGCCAAAAACTTCAGGGTTAGTGACTGCAGTTATGCCTGGACTGGAGTGGTTTTGAAAACACCCCAGTCCAAACTGTGTGCTTGTTCTTTTGTCACTTTTGTCCTGCTTCGGTTTGCAGCCTTGCCACGGTGTTGAAATGAGGGATGCAGAGCCCTTGCGAGCTGTGGGCAGCAGTGTTTGTCACTCATCCTCAAATCTTGTTTGTGTGGAGATCCAAGCCGTTCCATTGATTTACTATGAATCAAACACTGCACTATGGTAACTCCCTTTGACACCGGAAAAGCTCTCCAGTCTCTCCTCAGACACAGGAGGCGGACATACCCCCCCAGTCTGCACACGTAGACAATTTTGCTTTTGTTTCACATGTAAACAATGAACATTACACACGGTAATGATTCACCTGAATTGCAGGTATGGCTGCACTATAAAAAGAGATTTTGAAGGCAATTTTAATTTTAATCAATACAAGCATTTTAGGGGCTGCACTGTTGCCTAGCAGCAAGAAGGTCCTGGGTTCAATACCCGGCTGGGGGTCTTTCTACATGGAGTTTGCATGTTCTCCCCGTGCATGCGTGGGTTCTCACCGGGTACTCCAGCTTCCTCCCACAGTCCAAAGACATGCCTATTTGGTCACTCTAAATTTCCCTTAGGTGTATGAATGAGTGTTTGTATGGTTGTTTGTGTTTTGCCCTCCGATGGACTGGTGACCTGTCCAGGGTGTACCCCGTCTCTCGCCTATAGACTGCTGGAGATAGGCACCAGCTCCCCCATGACCCACTATGGAATAAGCGGTAGAAAATGACTGACTGACTGACATTAAGATAATACTGTTATTGTAATCTAACTGTTTAAAATGAGCTTCATTATGAATTTTCTGTCTTAGATCAGTGTCCTACAGTGCTTTTTTATCCAGACAAATATAAGCCGATTAGAAATTCCTCTCTGTAGTCATTAGGCAGAGTTTGTCTATTCAGATAGTATTCTGGCTTCTCCTCTGAATACCTTTAGTCCTTAACTGAACAGCAGCATAAATACTGATGGATGCTTTTATCAGCCAATCATATTTTAATTTACAGTCAGTTTTGTCCTCCAGCCCATAGTATTCTAACCAGTTTGAATGCGATAATCAAACAAGACGGAGCTGCAGGTGGTTATAAATGTTCAAGAACATCGAAGCACATAAAACTGTATTGCGCTACAAAAGAAAAAAAAGTATTTGTTTAATATATGCTTTTAGTCCTAGATTTGTTAGCCATTTTCCAGATAGACGCTGGAAGGGACCAGTCTTTTACTAAGACATGTAGTCTTTCTCACTAAACATATTTCACTTTCCCAAGGCTTGTCTTCATTGGCTTTTGTATTAATTCCACAATTCATGACTTATGACTTGAAGTTATGTGATATTGGTCAAAATTGTGTTCTGACTATCAGTATAGAAACATTAGTAGGATGGGTGTGTGGTTAAGCTTTCAGTTTACCATAGACTAACTATAACTATAGCAGTAACATTTGTGAGCTGTTTTGTGTTTGCATGTCTCAATAGTTGCTGAGTGAGAGCAGGTAACCATACTAGGAACGGCTTGCCACTGATGAATACATCACTTTAGTAAAAGCTAAGAACTCCCTAAAGACTAAGAAATATTCTGTACTGGACCACAAATTTTCATTTATATCCAACTTTAGTTTGTTTAGCAAAAACTAAGGTAGCTTAAAAAGTCAAACTTCCTAGCAAGCTAAGCTTAAACCTGAGGCAGTCGTTTCCTGTGAGAGGCAAATCTTAGCTATATTAATAGCAGCAGGTTCTCATGCTACCTTAATAGAATAGATTTACAGATTGTATTACTTATTCCCTCGTGTTTTATACCTTAATCACAGATTAGTTATTTTTTGCTTCTTTTTAAAGTAAATGGCCAAAACTCCATTTCCTTTTCAACCACTCCACAATTATAATAAAGAAACATAGGGATAACAAAATCGAGAATTTCCCATGCAGAATTTTGTGAATAATGTATTTCTTTTTAAATGTAAGGTTTAAACATTTTTGTTTCGAGATAGTGATCATCAAGGTCACCTGATGTCAGTAGGGCTCATAAGGACTGACTGTGTAGATGTCAACAATAATAGTAAACAACTGGAATTGACCCAAAAAAAAGTTGTTTCAGTGTGATCTGATGGCCTCTAGTAAACAAATTAGTTTTGACATTTTCATCCAGTCTAAAGAATACAACAATGGAGATGAACACAGCTAATCAGACAGAGGAAGCTTTCAATCTACAAAGAGTTCAACCTTGTCTAACTGGGCCAGAATATGAAGATCCACAAGCCGTGATAAATGCCAGAATGTATAGTTGATACTTTAATATCAGATCTGGCAACATGGCGCAGTTGGTAGTGCTGTTGCCTTACAGGAAGAAGGTCTTGGGTTCAATTCCTGTCCGGGGGTTTTTCTGCATGGAGTTTGCATGTTCTCCCTGTGCATGTGTGGGTTTTCACTGGGTACTCCGGCTTCCTCCCATATTCTAAAGACATGCCCGGTAGGTTAATTGGTTTCTCTAAATTGCTCTTAGGTGTGTGAATATGTGTGTTGTTGGTTGTTTGTGTGTTGCCCTGCGATGGACTGGTGACCTTTCCAGGGTGTACCCCACCTCTCGCCCATTGACTGCTGGAGATAGGCACCAGCTTCCCCGCTACCCACTATGGAATAAGGGGTAGAAAATGACTGACTGACAAATCTTTCAGATTACAAGGATTTCTATTTGATTCAAATCTAATATCTGGCTAAACCATTGCAAAGCTTAATTTTTCCTCTTAGAAATTCATTATTGTGTTTATCTGAATGAATGCTTTGACTTACTTTGATGCTGAAAAGTAAAACCTTTCTATATCTTCATCCTTCTAACCAAGACACCTGAAGGTTTTGTGTCAAGACTGACTGGTATCTGGAACTGTTCTTATTTCCACACTCCTTAACAAAACACCCAGATCCATGTGAAGAAAAGTAACTCCAGAAAATGATGCTTCCATCATCCTATTTCACTGTGAGGGCGGTGTTATTTTAGTCATGTTCAAGCTTGTTTCTGTGACAGATTTTCATTTTGAAATTGTATCCCAACATTTTGACTATTACGTGTTTGATAGATTTTAACTAGACAAAGATTTTTAGTTTAAAATAAAATCTTCTGTTTTACATCCCTACTGCTTTGTCCAGACATATGAAGAAAGAACCATCCCAGCACTTGGCATACAATGATTATGGTTATGTGCCAATCTCTTGGCTTGTACATTTATACAATTAAATTATTTGGAGCCGTTACAACCGATGTTTTCTAAAGGGTGGAAATGAACAAATGTCAAGGAGATCCAAATAGGATAGTTGAATTTTATTTCTGGCCAACTAGATTCGCTATTCAAGTGTTAGGTGAGTACCCAATAAGACTGAAGGCAGAACATAAATTCAAAGGTGCTTCAACAAAGCTAGAAAAAGTTTTGAAACGATTAAAAAACACTTACAGAGGTGTGTACACTGTTGAAAGCCACTGTTTATAATTTCTACATGTATAATGAATGATACACTAGTTTTGTGGTTTCACTTCAAATGTCTTGTTTTGTCAATGTAGTAAAGTTTAATATACAGTGAGATAGATATGCAATTCTTTCAACAGCAAAAGCAATGGGGGACAGGATCTGAGCTTTATAATGAGCAATAAAAGGGTAATAAAATACTCAACATGCCACTTTAGAATGATGTGTCTCACCATGCAGAATGCACCACGCTCCCCATGAAATATTGAGCAGACCAACGCCTTTTACATTTCCAAGACTTAAACTTTTAGCAAAAAAACACAAAACACTACAGGACACCCAGTACAATTCTGCAAACTTGAGCACAGCCAATATCATTGGGCTGAAATCCTAAATGGGGAGTGGAAAGGAGCAGGCCTCCGGTGACGTGCAGGGCCTGCAGGGCGCTGTTCTCAGACTGACTGGGTTGCGTGAGGCACATCTGGAATAGTAACTGCAGAGAGAGAGAGAGACGTGAGGAGCAGACGTCCTGCAATCCTTTTCCAACTGTTCACTTCTCTTCAACACGCCCTTCTCACTGAAAACCTTTACTCTGCCTTCTGTAAGTTGAAATTATGTTTAGAAACCTTTTTTGACGTTACTGAATCTAGGTTTTATGTGTGTGTGTATATATATTTCTATCTATGTATGTATATATGTATAAAGATGCAATAGTTTCAATTAACCAACAGGTCTTTCTCTTATAACTTAAACATGCGTTAGATTTACTTTAATAACCCCAAAGTGCTGTTATGTGTTCAGATGCATGTTTTACGTCTGTCGCAGTTTGGAGTTTTCATTCTTAAGAAAACAAAACAGAGGCAGACAAAGTTTACTCATGGCGGGGCTTACTGGAATGTTTTCCCTCGCATAGGGGTTGAGTTTGACTACTAGTAAATCAGTCTGCATTTCTTGCGTCAATGAAACTTTAAAACAGAACTTTATCTAAAAGTTATTTTAGATTTGCGGGAATTATGTCTATATGAATGAGTAATTAAGTTCTTTGTTTGTTTAAATAATTATGTGTCTTAGTGCTGTGAATTGACTCAAGGTGTTTTTAGATTCGTTTTTAATTTAGTATCAATGTTTTTTGTTTTTTTTTCTTTCAATGTAATGGGACACTTTCGAATTGAGGTAAACAGTACGGTTTATGCAGAAGTGAGGAAACGCCGCCCCCTGGAGTCGAAATTAGGCAGTGCTTGTTTGTGCTGAGCTACTGAATGAATCAATGTTTTTCTGGCTTAAATTGTTTATGCCTATGTCTAGATCTGCATCCAAAATGCTGCTCATCCTGTTCGGAGTCCTTGTTTTTCACCTCATCGTTCTCATTCTTCTCATTGTGTCTACAGCATCCAGTGTAAGCAATTACATTATAAGTGAATTTTACAAAGTATTTAAGGCTACAGCTGTTTTAATGAGTGACAGTTAGGTGATATGGTTTTTGGAAAGAGGCATATCATGTCCATGTTTATGATGGTGTGTGTGTTGTGTTTGTTTCTTTTCAGAAATGGACTGTAGAATCACAAGGACACTCCGATCTGTGGTATAACTGCCGCTCACATTCTCAAGGCTACCGCTGCTCGCAGGCCAGCAATGAAGGTCTGTATGAACTCCAGAACAGCAAACATTTTCTGTTGTTGTTATGGATTATGAAGCATAAATTTCATCCTTTCTGCTTTTTCTTAGATTGGATCCAGGCTGTGCAAGCTCTCATGATCCTGTCTGTAGTCTTCTGCTTCGCCTCCCTGATCGCTTTCATGTATCAGCTGTTCAGACTGGTGAAGGGTGGGCGCTTCTACTTCACCTCCATCTTCCAGATCTTGGCGAGTGAGTATGACTTCATCACTGAGAGGGGTCACACCCTGAAAGGAAGCGGGCTGAACTATGGTGTCATCTGCAGTCTCCCTCATCTCTCTCTCTCTCATTTTGAAAAAAAAAAATGTTTACCAGGTGTGTTTGTGATGTGCGGGGCAATCATCTACACCATTATGAGACCGGATAGTCACAGACAGTACGGCTACGCTTACGTGCTGGCCTGGGTGGCGTTCCCTCTGAGTCTCTTCAGTGGCCTCATTTATCTCATACTGAGGAAGAAGGAGTGAGAGCAGCATCAGCGCGTGGAGGAAACAGAAGGAGTATTTAGGAAGACCCTCATCACAACATCGCATTGTGCCTAGTGCACCCACAGACAATGAACTGACATCCAAGTAATACAGTTGTCTCACCACATGTTGAAAGTATCACAGCAACTTGTCTTGTGGATTCCAACAAGAGATTTTTTGTGTTTTTATATTTTGGTGACAATTAATTTTCCAACATCCCAAAAATATCCACTGGATGAGAAGCATTGAGTCATCCTACCTTCCTTCAGTGTGAAGATGTAAATAGTGTCTGTGGTTTTTAGACATATTTATAACATTGTTTTTTTACTTATTTTTTGTACATAGTGTTGTTGAGTTAACATTGTCATGCTCATTGATAGTGTGTCTCTTCCAAATCATGCAGCTGTACCAAAGAGATGTCGCTTCAGCTTCCACTGTATCAAGCTTTTATCTAACTGTTTTCCCTTTCACTTCATGCCAAATGCTTTTAACATAGTGCCTTACTTGCCTAATAGATGTGTGTATGTATGAAAGGTTATAAAAAGAAAACAAAAAGAGTTAATAACCTCTTGAAGTTTTTTTTTTATTTGTCATTTTTCTTGATATTTTAAATAGAAATGTTTTGAATTTTGTAATATTAAAAATGGTGCTTTTTTTTACACACTATTTTGATCCATGCATTCTTATTTGTGCTGCACGTGTCTTTGCTTGTAATTTGTTTGCTTTGTAAAATTGTAACATTTTTTTTTTCCCATTTCGAATAACCTGTTTGAAATAAATGTTTCTCCCGAGTAAAGACTTATTATTTATCTTTATTGTTTCATCAGGTATGCTCGACTCATTGTGGACTAAGAATCTCATATTATTTGAGGGAATTTTTAAAATCAATTTTCTTTTTTAGCTGCAACAATTTTTAAAAACAAAAAATATTATTATTTAATAATATTATTATTATTATGTTTTCCCAAAATGTGCTGATGTAGTGGGGTTAGGGGCGGCAGATGGAGGGGTTTCCCCAGAGCTCCAATAAAGCAAGACAATAATTAGATGGTGAGAAAGTCCAAGGAGCTGAGTGAAGATCTAGGAATTAGTTGATTCACATAAACTGGAAGCTGCAGTAACACCAGTACAAGTTGAGTTTCATTTCCTTTATTTATTTAGTGCCCATTTACAGCAAATACTGTCTCAAGGCACTTTACAATAAAAAGTTAATTCTGCATTGAAGCCAGTTTTACCTCACCAAGGGTTGCAATAGCGCTCAGACAAAAGAAGCCTCTGCTCCAACCGGAACACCTTCAAGCTTGTCTAAAAGTTTCAGCTGACCACATGGACACGCCAAAGGCCTCCTGGAGAAACGTTTAAAAGTCAAAGAAGAGAAAGACTGAACTGCATGACCCAAATGACAACAAATATGTTTGGAGGAGTGAAGGATTTCAAAGATTATACCTAATGTCAAGTATTGTAGTGCTGGCATCATGCTGTGGGGATGCTTCACTGATAGAGATTCTGCTGTCCTGGGTAAAGAACATGATTATGATGGAGGAGCAGAATGGATAAAACAGGTTAATTTCAACCTTTGGACTAACCTTCCCCAAGTACTGGCTAAATTAGCGTTAAAAGCAGACTCTGTGCAAGGAAACCAACCGGACTGAATGATATCTGTCAATTCTGCGAGAAAAGTGAAATATCCGGCAAGGGTTATGTCAGAAGCTTGTTGATGGCTAGGAAAGGTAAACATGCTTATTAAAGGGCAATTATAGAGGTGAGTAAATATACACTGCTGAGCTTATATGTGTAATTGTGAACATATCAGGATGAGAGAATACCCACAACAAATTCAAACTTTTGCACCCATTTAAACTTTAAAAAAAATGATTAGTTTTGCAACCATGCCAATCGGGAAAACTAATTCAAAAAATGATAAAACACAAGAAAAAATAACATGCCTATGATGAGTGCATTTAAGTTTATCACTTATATAATTAATGTATCTATATCTATAGATATATATACTGTATATATGACTGACATGTCTGTGATTGCATCATTAAAAATTTGCTCTTCAGCAGCATATTCTCAGGAAATAATTACATTTTAGCACATGATGTCACACGTGATATATAATAACTACAGGACAGTATCTCACTGCACAGCTAAGGCAATCAACAAGTTTGCAATATTACATTTTGTAAATGTCTGAAAACCTTCAGATTAAAAGCTTTTTATCTACCCTTTGCGTTAAACAAACTGACAGGAAACAAGCTTTAAAAATGTTAACAGTGCCACCTGGCGACATTTATTAAATGCAAATACATTTGCAAAAAACATTGACATGTTTTGAGAGTATATCTGTGGTGAACAGCAAACAAGTTATTCTGATGTATTTGGATTTCTGGTTGGTACTCATACGTTTAAACTGTATCACGAAGAGCTCAGCACTCCTTTTACTTTGGAAAACATCCTTCTAATTAATTACATTAAATTACATTAGTGTTAGTGAAAAATCACTTAATGCTGCTTTCCCCAAATCTCAGTAGTGAGTAGCAGATTCATTCACAAACAGTGTAATTTACTGGATGCTGCACACATAAAGAAGATGCTCAGGAAAGTGTGCCAATTTGCAGATTTAAAAATACAAAGCAACGAAACCATTAACCAGTTTATAAATGTGGATGTAAGACTGTTGAAGAAAGCCTATATTTCCACTAGGTGGCGCCTGCAGCACAGATTTTCAGCCACAATAACTTCATACATTTATTTTCAAATATTACAGCAAACCATTTTGTATGAAATTCTTTTTTATGCAACATGCAGCTCTTTGTACAACATTTAAACCAATCACAGTGTAACCCATGATGTATTTTTGTTCGCTCTGAAATTGTTCTGGAGCAATGATCATTCAGGCTTTCTGACGATCTTTAAATGTTTCTTCATCAGTCTTTGGCTAATGTCCTATTGGTTTTTATATCCATTTGTTGTATCTGACCATGACAATTCAATGTAACGTGTTTGCCTTAAAAATTGCATCATACTTTACACATACGGTTTGGCTAGCTTTGCTCTAAAGAAGTCTATGTGGGGTTTATTTAGTCTGATTAAGGGGTTTATGGGTGTAAGCTCTCAAATGTTCAAAGCTATACTGAATAAAATGACAACAAAAATATCTTATTATAGTTAGAAAGTTAATTTTTTTTTCTCTGATTAGCTGTGGCTGTGATTCTGCATGGCGCTGCAGTTGGTATCACTATTACTTTATAGTTAGAAGATAAATAAATACAAAATAAATAATTATATATGCTTTTAATGTATAATAAATACAAAATGTTATTAAAAACATCACATTTATTAATTTATTATGCATTCAATAAATTATTTTAAGTTTTAAATCACAGTTGATCAATGCATTTATTTATTTTATGTATTTATAATTTCATTTCAATTGTCACATATAATTATTTACTTAATAATTACAGATGTAGTGCACTGCGGCAGTTTTGGCCCTCATTACCCAGCATGCCTGAAATTTTTTTTTCCATTGTGTGTTTATTGCACTCATAAGCCTATTTCATACCCAAACCTTAATTTTTTTCAAAACAACCAAGATGCCCAGGGGAACTCTGGAGGAGCCACAGAAATCCACAGCTCAGGTGGGAGAATCTGTTGATAGGATAAGTATCACAATATAAGATGGAAAGATAACACCATACATCCACCAGAATATCTCATTTTACCATGAAATATGGTGGTGGCAGCTTTATGCTGTGGGGACATTTTTCTTTACCAGTGACTGGAAATCTGGTTAGATATGACAGGAAGATGGATTGAGCGAAATACATTGCAAAGCTGGAAGAAAGTCTTTAGATTAAACAGATTAGGTTCACCTTCTAACAGGACAATGATCTGAAACAAATCGCCAGAGCTGCAATGGAAAGGCTTAGATCAAAGCATGTTCAATGCATACTCTATATTCAATTAAGAATCTGCAGAGATGCTCTCTATACAATTTGGCTGAGCCGGAGCAATTTTGTAAAATAGAAGTCATCAGTTTGTCAGTATTTGAATGTGCAACCTTGATCTAGACATACCCCAAATCATCTACAGCTTATTCTAGGTATTATCTCAGATGGGGCTAAACAAAAATCATAAAAACAAATTTTTCAGAATATTATTTATAGAAACTC
Organism: Girardinichthys multiradiatus; assembly: GCF_021462225.1. Taxonomy (NCBI): domain Eukaryota; kingdom Metazoa; phylum Chordata; class Actinopteri; order Cyprinodontiformes; family Goodeidae; genus Girardinichthys; species Girardinichthys multiradiatus. The sequence goes on from NC_061818.1 coordinate 26,491,714, forward strand.
TTACTACATGCACGCTCATTATGAGGGATATTTGCAAAGCCTCATTGCAATCTTTTATTGCATGCTCATTTACCTGTGAAGATAGTGACTTGATGCAATCAGTTAGGTTACCTTACACTGAAAAAGCTGAACTTCACTGTATTGTTTTATAACAAGGGATTTATCTAAAAACCAAACTAGGGAAAAGAGTTGAAAATTAGCAAAAGCTAAAAACCGAGTGTCTCCAACTCTAGTCCTGGAGAGCTACTGTCCCTTCACACTAACACACCTATTTACATGAACACAATGTAAATATGAGAGATTATAGACAGAGCTAATTTCTATCTCCAGTTGACCTTATCAACATGAAAATGTGCCCAGTAATAAAAGACAAGTTTTGTTGTAAAAGTCTCCAATGCTAAGACTTTTTGCCAGAGGGTCTGGCATAGAGAAACCTGATGCCACGCTAATTTACACATATATCAGCTAATCTGCACCAAACTGAATATGATGCATATCAATCCAGCCCTGAACAGATATTAACACCAAAATTATTTGGTGTTAATATCTGTATTAGTTTAGAATTTAAATCAGCTGCGCCCCCCAGCAAATTTGAAACAGCTATATCTTCCTGATGCATCATACAACATTTTGTGTTTCCTCGTGGATGACTGATCAACATATTGTAATGGTAAATTAATGACATCACTTTAGCTCCACCCACTGACAACAAAGTCATAGGTTACTGTGATGAATGACCTACCATGACAGTCTCAAGAAGTTTCAAACTTTGTTTTATAACATTTAATAATTTTAAATTACATTTTCAAAAATACTACAGGAAGTCTTCCTTAATCCATCACCACCAAACAGGAAGTGACTACAGCTTCTATCAGGAAGGTCGGATTTTGAAGACTTATCCCGAGGGATGAACTGAGCCTGACTAAACATAATATTGAGGCTTGCTTACAGTAATGTCAGGCTCGCCGGAGGCATTGAGGTGATGATGCGGGACTCCTGCGGTCACGACACACATAAGAGGTGCGAGGGCCTCTCAACACTGTTTGCAGCTTTAATTTACTTTGAATCTGTCTATATGATTGAACTGATTATATTACTGAGTATAAATGCGATGTTTTGTAAAGCGCCTGTGTTGTGAATAAACAAATGAACTGAATTAAAAAGATTCTTTATAAATAGGAAACAATGTATATGCTTTTTTCTTCTTCACAATTCTAAACTAATTTCAGCTGATCTATCACATAGAATCTCGTTAAAATATATTGAGGTTGGGGACTGTAGCATGACAAAATGTGGAAAGTAGAGGGAGTGGGGATACTTTTTCACACTATACATCTATAAGCCGTGGCAGCTGAACATGCATACAGAGGATTAACATTGTTTCAACGCCTTGATTGTCAAAAAGGTTCTTCCTGAATTTATCAGACCTAACAGAAAGAGCATAGCCAGCTAATGTTGGTCTGGTAAAAGTCCCTGGGCTCACAGATGACATATTGAGGATGTCAAGAAAACTCTGGAGGCTGATAATGGCCTTACTGCTCCATTTGAAATGTAGTTAACCTTAAGGGTTATTTATCACCATGTGGGTCACAGAGGGGCGCTTAGCATTTACTGCAGGACATACAGGATAGAGGAGAGGAAACTGGGAGAAAGACCCCCTTATCACCATCCTCTGGGTGCTGTGATGGCTGTATACACATACATCAGCACTGTTTTACTGCTTGATAAAGGCCAGCATATTTCACACACATGCCTGACTCTCCTTGGAGTAAGATGGTTAAACAGCAGCTACTGAAATTTATCTCTTGGAGGCCACGTGTTTTCTCGGTATCCCAGGAATCATTTGTATCAGTCCTCACATGGGAATTTTTTCAGGAAGGGCAGTGATGGCTATGAAGCAGGCCATACAATGGGCTGAGAGAGCTGATGAGTCTCTGAATGGGACATGGGGAACTTAAGAAGGAGCTGCAGTTCACCCTTCCTTTTTCTCTTCAGATTTGCTGCCTTTTTTATTTAGGGTGTTTGCCTCCTCGAACAAACCAAAGTGCCTTCAGATGTAGCTAAACGATTGAGCAAAGGCACAGGCCCAGCTTATTCAAAGTTGATTTCATCAGGCCTATAAATCTCAGGGAAATCAAAGCCCATCTTATGCCCTCCCCTCTTCTCACTCTTTGTCTTGCCAATTCAAATTAGAGTGTGGCTGGCTGCCCACTTTGACTGCTGTCGGCACAGTCTGGGCAAAGCTGCAGATGTGCACCTTTGACTTTAGACCCCTGCTATTACACCCAGTCTCTAGACCTCCACAAAGCTCAGAAATCTCCCCTCACAATTTACTATCAAATCTTAACAGAGACATAAATATTCTTAAAAGTTGACAATTACAGTGGCCTTTACCCCTGAAACCTAAATTGGCAAAAAAGACAAAACCAACTGCACCAACATGCAGTTAAATGTTCAAAGCTGACCTTATGTCACCTACCACTTATACTCTTCACAGACTGTAGAGTTCAGATGTCAAAAGAAACACATCCAGAGGAATTAAAAGCAAAACTCTCTATGCATTACATTTTCTCTGACATTTCAGGAAAAAGTACAAAAAAATTGCCACAATATGTATTCGCTCATCACACCGAGAGTAATATTATATTCAAGGCATTGCTCCTATAACTTAAGACTTAATTAAAACAAGACATTGTTCATAATTTAGTGTTGCAGCAACATTGAACCTGTCATAATTATCAACTGGGAAAAAAGTGAAAGAGAATCAATTATAAAATTCAAATTCTGCGCATTAAAACACACTGTTACAATTTGTAGTGTTTGCAAAAGACACAACTTAAATTGATTACAGCAGTCAGTGGGAGTAGAGCTAAAGTTTGATGAAATTAAAGTAACTTTAAATTTGAATAAATCAAATATGAATTATCTCAAAAACTAAACTTGCTAAAATAAAAAGTGTCTGAGATCAAATTTCATGGTGGAGGACAAATATGTGGAAAGTCACATATGAAACATATCAAGACAAAAATGCTAAAGTCATCTGCATTAATATACAGTATAAAGTGAAAATTGTATTAACTGAGATTCTTAATATATATTGTGTAGAGTTTTATATGCTTGTAAAATGTAGGGAAACATATGAAACCAACACATTCTTCATTGTTTATTGTTTATCATATATTAAATAAAATCGAATGGGTGCGTCATCTTGATATCATTTGGACATACAGTATGCATGCTCTGTCGCATGAAAAACACTCAGTACATGGAACCTTCGACCACTTTTGAAAACTTTCATATTAGTGTTTTTTAAATAATATTGTGTTTTAAAAATCATCATATAATATTGTATTCATTTATTTAATATTTGAGTTTTCATACTTGGATCCCTTGGAGCCTCACAAATGTAAATTGCCAAACAGTGCTACCCTTCTTCTTTCACAAAATAACTGTGAGTCATCTTGACCCTATGGAGCTGATTTATTGCGGTATTTCAAGTCTGAAATATATTAATACAAAATATAACATCATTCTAATTCAGAGCCTGTAGCTAACCAGAGTTTCTGTACTGGTGAGAACAAGTCACAGAGGCAAACATTACCAGTGTAATTATAAACCTGTATATCTGACAGATCCTTGTTGGTCTCAGTCCAGAGCAGACCTCTTTAAAATTAGAGAACAGTGTGACAGTGCAAAGACCCTCCAGTGCAGAGAATCCTGGCGCAGTGGTTACACTGCTGCACATCCATTTATGTGCTTCAGATGTGTTTCCCACATTCAAGTTGGGGATGAAAATATGTGGATAATTTGAGATGAGCTTGTGAATGCTCACATATATGAGGATAATTACACACATAAAAGAAAATGATTTGAAACCATGGTACAGCTGAGAGCATGGATGGTCTGACAAGTAGGCCATCATCTCAAAGTTAGGTTTGTTAAGCTGGTTTGATGAATTTGGTCCATGAAGAGGCAATTTTGCGATGACGTCCTTCAGTAAGTGCCAGGAAACTGGATTGCAGATTCAAATGTTGACAGAAGAAAAAAAATAACTAAATTAATGTTTGCACACTGACCATTTTCAGGGTTTTATCAGGTATTCACTAAAGTCAGCCGGTGTAAACGCTGTCACATTAATTCGGGCTACATCCTAAACCTGAGTGTTTTTTGCAGTCATTCTGTGTAGTTTCTTGAGGTGAGTCCAGAAGATAGATTAAAAGATAAACAAACAAAAAATACATTCTAAATCCATCTATCACCAAAGCACACAGAGCTGGTATCTGCTGGAAGATCAAATGAGAAATAGCAGTCATGGTTTAATAGGGTGGGTCAAACTGAAGTACCTGTGTTATTTCAACCCCAGTGACCCCGTCCGATGGCCCCGGACTTCCACTGTGGATTTTAGAGAGCACGGGTAACACGGGCAAGCTGAGCTAAAGGTGTTTGGAGTGGGTGTCTTTGTTTGCATTCGCAAGACAAATGCTCCTTTCTCGATGGTGACTGATGAGTCCCGGTTGCCGCTGAGGTATGGTGCAAGGAAAGCAAGAATTACACCTTTAGCAAACACTCCATAGCTCAAAGTTCACAAAAAAGGTGGAATGATTGAAGTTTAGTTCAGCTACAAGGTTTTCAAACTGATGCTGAAGCAGATAATGTCTATGCCTGAGAGCTTATCTCATTTTTTCGACTCTGTGGCTACCCCTCTGGGTCTTGGTTTTAGCAATAAAATTCTGCGTCTGCAAACTTGTCTTAATTTAGATGCTTTGATCTGTCTTCATCTTATTCCTTATTAAAAAAATAGGTCTGCTGTTTTTATGAAGCAGCTGCAAAGATGCTAATGGACTGTTCCACTACTGTCAGAAAGACCACCCGTTGAGTAACAAGACGAATTATAGTCTACTTCAGTTGCCTTTGTGTTAAATTTGAGATTTTTGACAATGATGGTGGAACTGCTTTATTTTAGAAGAGAAAATTTAAATTCATTTTTTTTTTAAAGATATCGAGACCATTTTATTAATCCTATACTAAAATCTTTTTGAGCAAATAACCACATTTACAGTAGTAAATAGTGTTGATGTTACAAAGAATGGACAATGTAAGCAACATAAAATCCAGGAAATCCTTTTAAAACTGCTGGCAAACCCTGTAAACACTCGGGAGCCCGGCTCATAAGAAGTTAGTCTAAATATTGTTATACCGTAGTTAACCCCATCAGCAAAGATGTTTAGACTCTAACACACAAAGACAGAAAGAATGGCTCAACAGAAATGTCTCCAAGGGTGGACACCCCCGGTTCACATTCAGCAGATTAATAGGGTCTCCTTCATGTCTGTGTAGTGCAAATGTTGACAGTGACTCCATCCTCTCGCCTAATGACCTGGTCCATGTCAGGTCTCTCCTCTGTCATTTTACTTGCAGTCTAAAGAGTCCAACCAGCTGTTCCATAATAGCTTATTTGGAGATTGAAGGAATCCAGACGTGAATCTACGGAGACCATGTTGTGCAAAAAGCTTTTGAAACTTGTTTACCAAAAACTTTTTTGCCTTAAAGTGCATGCTGGCACATCTCAGTGGAATAGAATATCATTAAAAACGTAATGTATTTCAACAGTTCAAAAAGCGAAGCTCACATATATAAATTCATTACACACAGAGTTATCATATTTCTTGTAATTCTGATGATTATGGCTTACAGTTATAGTTTCTCTGAAAATTAGAATATTACATAAGACCACCTAAACATAGATTTTTATAAAACACAGTGGACCAACACCAGCACATGACATGGCCCCCCAAATCATTAGAGACTGTAAAACCCCCCACACTGAACCTCAAGCCACTTGGATTCTGTACTTCTTCATTCTTCCTCCAAACCCTGCGGCCTTGATTTAAAATGAAATTTGAAACTTACTTTTATCTATAAAACTACTTTGGACCACTGGGCAGTAGTCCAGTCATGTTTGTCCTTAGCTATATAAGATGCTTCTGACATTGTCTCTGGACTGGCTTAACACAAGGAAGATAAAAGTTGTGACCATGTCCTAGAGAACTCTGCATGTGACTCTTAAAGCACTGACTGCAGTCCACACTTGTAAATCTCCCCAATAATCTTGAATGGCCTTTGATTACTGTAATCAATACGATGCACTGCTTTCTGTTGTTTTTGCATCTTTTTCATACCCCAGTTTTTCCTTTCACTTTGCATTAATATTCTTGGACATGGCATTCTGTGAACATCCAGGTTCTTTGGCAATGACCATTTGTCGCTTATCCTCCTTGTGAAGTGTGTCAATCATTGACTAAGTGCTGGACAGGTGTTAAGCCCAGCACATTTAATAGGAAAACATTGATAGATAATACAACACTGTAATAATATTTTGTTGAAGAATTTAAAATTTTTTCAACAAGACTCACAAAGATATGATCTACAGGAGATTATTTCTAATAGATGAAAGATTGTGTTACAAATGTGTCTTGTGAATTATTTAAGATAAAAAATTAAATTTGACTTTTGTAATTCATATGGAAACATAATATTTGCCGTATAGGACTCAACAAAAACTAGGTAACCCTAGTATGTGGCTTGCACCAAAAGAAGGAAGATATGGAGAAACCATAAACTTTATAAATGATTGACAGAGACATCTGCCATTAGACACATAACATAACTGCTTTAAAATACAAAAACCAGCAATGTTTATAGAGTGCAAGCTCCAAAACACCCCTGGCTACATATAAAGCATAAGCGAACACAAAAACAAGATTATGCGTTAATATAATCCAGTTTATCTTTGAAGTTATTGTCCTGCTGGACAGTGAACCTCTACCCTACACCCAGTCTTCCTTCCAAGGTTGGCTTACCTTTCACTCAACTTTTTTTGCAGCTTCATTGTCCCTGATGCAGAAAATCATCCTCACAGTATGATCCTGCCACCACCTTGTTTCACTGAAGGGTTACAATGTTCACGGTGATGTGTAGTGTACGTTTTTCATCACACATACTGTTTTTCATGTAGGTCGGGTCAGTTTAGGTCTCATCTTCCTCTACGTATTTCTGTGTCTCCAACATGGCTTATGGAAAACTGCAAATGGTATTTTGGCTTTCTTTCATTGACAGCTTTCTTCTCTGTGCTTTTCCATAAAAATGTGATAAGTGGAGTGCAGGACTAACAATGTTTGTGTCAACAGAATCTCCCACCAGTGGAGTGGGTCTGTTTACCAATAAGGTACTTCTCTAGGCAATAGGTTGACCTGGATGTTATTTAGGAGGATCAGAGTAAAAGGGAATGAACATAAACCCAGTCCACACTTTTCAGATTTTTTTGTAAAATATTTTGAAAACCACTTATTATTTTCTGTCACCTTCAGAATATTATGACACTTTGTGTTGGTCTTTCCTGAAACTTTCAAGGGTTCAATTGTAGTAGAAAGGAATGCTTGCAGAACCCTTGCGTAAAAAAAGTCTTACTTTTTTCACATAAAAGTATACATTTTGTTTTGCAGCAGCACTGAAAGAAGCCAGGTAATTTAAACGTCAGCGTGCCTCCTGTTTGATTCCTCACTGATGGCGTCTGGCAGACAAGAGCCTCGGGCTCACACGAGGCCGTGAACCCTCCAAATGTGTTTTGGAAAAAGTCTGAGCTGGTAAATGCATTGTTGGCTAAGCCAGAAAAACACTTAAAGATGCCTCTTACAATAAACACGCACATGCTTTCAGCTGCTGGAATAAGCTTTAAAACTGCCATGTAAAACGCCAATAACCACATTAGAGGCATTCATGACAGCTACTTCTCAACATAACACTACTGCAATGCAATAATTTCTGTATTCAAACCCAGATACAGAAGTGAAATATATAACAAGGATGACACGAGCATAATCTAAAATTGCTACATCCTATATGAATCAATAAATAAAGCAAAGAATAATGTCATATTAATACCTCGTAATTTAATTTATTATCAGCTAACAAGAATTTCAAACCCTTAGATAACTTACAGAGCCTGAAGTGGTTAAAGACAAACATTGGCAATCATTAGCTTCATAATAAAGACCATTGACTAATGAGGGTGTTAACCTGTTAACCTTTTAACTTTTCAACCTGGGCAGAGGAAGCTAAGCACAGAATCTAAAGTTTACTTCGACTCGGCACACTTATGTGTTTCTTCTTTGGACAGCCTAAGTCTAAATTTATATAACATGGAGAGAAAAAGTTGTCCTGAGTAGAAACAAAAACTGGTTTTCGAATGATTTTTTGATTTGTAATGGGAGAAACAGCTATTCAAACCAATAGTGCCCTATTTGACAGAGTAATTGCCTCTAAACCTAATATTTGGTAATGCAATTAATGCCATCAAGCGTTTGTGATAACTAATAATGATGGTTTGGTTTGGATAGCTTGTTTCTCTTAATAAATTAAATAATCATTTGACAACTGTTAAACGGTTTTTTTGTTGTTGTTTTTTTCAAAAAACAGTTTATATATATATATATATCAACCTTGTTTGATGATCTGAAGCATTTAAGAGTGACAGAAAAATGTAATACATTTTCACAGCACTGGATTCATTTCCTTGTTAGGGTTCCTCATCTAAATTTGAGAACATGATGACTTCATATTTTCACCATGTGCTTTCGCTTTTCTCTTTTACTCTTCTGTAGTTGCAAGGTGTGTAATTCCAAAGACAAAGTGACTTAAAAGTACCTTGCAGCTAAGCTTGGGCAAATATCAAGCTTTTGAAACCACAGTCTTTTGTCAATTATCACCAAGTCATTTTTCTTTACTTTTCTGCAAGATTGGCTTTTGAAAAAGGTAGCAATTGTGTTCTCTTTAGCTAGTTTCAAAAACTAAATGAAGTCAGAGCCTTGACTCTTTTGTATTACCTGTACACTACCCACAGACTCATCCCACAGCCCTGTAAGTCTATAATTAAAGGCTCTTTTGAAGTTCAGGTGCAGTGTTGTGACTCATTATATTTGTCAGTATCTTCCATTGACAAATTCAAAACAGTGGCGACTTTATAGCTTTATAAAAAATACAAAAGCTACAAGTAAAGAAGTATGTTTTAAAAGCTGTTAGACGTTGCTTTGGTAGACGAGGCTGAAAAAGTAACAGAGGCTTCAACAGCTTCATTGAGTGTGTTTGAGACCGCTGAGGTTACTTTTATGCACCCGTGGCTGTCAAGGTGCGAAGAGGCCTGACAGCTTTGAAGCTTACAACCTGCCCATTTTGTCAAGCACAATCACAACTTCACCGACCTCCACCCTCATGTCGACAACACAAACTTCAACTCTAAAATCTGTGGCTAAAAATAATGTTGATTCATAGGAGGAAGCTCGAACTTAGCCTGGAGAAATTCAAGATATGGTCTAGTTCAGCCCTAAAAGCTGATTATTAAGATATACAGCACAAATACAGGGGTTAAACAATGAAACTGAAACACCTGTCATTTTAGTGTGGGAGGTTTCATGGCTAAATTGGACCAGCCTGGTAGCCAGTCTTCATTGATTGCATATTGCACCAGTAAGAGCAGAGTGTGAAGGTTCAATTAGCAGGGTAAGAGCACAGTTTTGCTCAAAATATTGAAATGCACACAACATTATGGGTGACATACCAGAGTTCAAAAGAGGACAAATTGTTGGTGTACGTCTTGCTGGCGCATCTGTGACCAAGACAGCAAGTCTTTGTGATGTATCAAGAGCCACGGTATCCACGGTAATGTCAGCATACCACCAAGAAGGACGAACCACATACAACAGGATTAACTGTGGACGCAAGAGGAAGCTGTCTGAAAGGGATGTTCGGGTACTAACCCGGATTGTATCCAAAAAACATAAAACCACAGCTGCCCAAATCATGGCAGAATTAAATGTGCACCTCAACTCTCCTGTTTCCACCAGAACTGTCCGTCGGGAGCTCCACAGGGTCAATATACACGGCCGGGCTGCTATAGCCAAGCCTTTGGTCACTCATGCCAATGCCAAACGTCGGTTTCAATGGTGCAAGGAGCGCAAATCTTGGGCTGTGGACAACGTGAAACATGTATTGTTCTCTGATGAGTCCACCTTTACTGTTTTCCCCACATCCAGGAGAGTTACGGTGTGGAGAAGCCCCAAAGAAGCGTACCACCCAGACTGTTGCATGCCCAGAGTGAAGCATGGGGGTGGATCAGTGATGGTTTGGGCTGCCATATCATGGCATTCTATTGGCCCAATACTTGTGCTAGATGGGTGCGTCACTGCCAAGGACTACCGGACCATTCTTGAGGACCATGTGCATCCAATGGTTCAAACATTGTATCCTGAAGGCGGTGCCGTGTCTCAGGATGACAATGCACCAATACACACAGCAAGACTGGTGAAAGATTGGTTTGATGAACATTAAAGTGAAGTTGAACATCTCCCATGGCCTGCACAGTCACCAGATCTAAATATTATTGAGCCACTTTGGGGTGTTTTGGAGGAGCGAGTCAGGAAACGTTTTCCTCCACCAGTATCACGTAGTGACCTGGCCACTATCCTGCAAGACGAATGGCTTAAAATCCCTCTGACCACTGTGCAGGACTTGTATATGTCATTCCCAAGACGAATTGATGCTGTATCGGCCGCAAAAGGAGACCCTACACCATACTAATAAATTATTGTGGTCTAAAACCAGGTGTTTCAGTTTCATTGTCCAACCCCTGTATGTGTTGCAATAATGCTTTAAATCTTATGTTTTAGGTGGCAATAGCAAATCCTGATGACATTTCACTTTGATGAATATCGATCACAAATATTTCAAAAAAACTTCAAGGTCATTCCGTCATTTCACATCTAGTATATGAATCTGCCACATGAAAATGGAGCCAGATCACAGTTATCATAGTTTGATCTTTTGACCTTTGGATGTTCAAGCGTCACATAATACATCTCGTCTCAGATGGATAAACATTTGAAATAGACAGTATTTCAAATGCTCTATATAGTGGAAAAGTAGTAAAAGATAAAATACAGTCCTGTTATGGTGTTCTGCAACCACAAAGGCTCTACTGTGGCCTATTAATGATGCTTGGCTAATCCAGGGCTTCATTGTTATTACTGTTCAAATATTACCTGCAAAGTTATTAATAAAAGGCTTGTCTTGTGTCTTAAGGGAGTCAACCTTTTTCTGTAGCTGGAGTTAACATGTCCAGCTCCTTAAAACAAAATCATACTTTAAATGTGTGTTTCTCTATTTTGATTGTTTTAATTTAGCAACACTGGGAGGTATTCAAACATAGACCATGTGTTTAAGGTCCTGCCACAGCACGTTACCTGATTTCAATTTGACCAGGCCACTCCACTACTTTGATTTGGTTTCTTTTGAGACATTCAGAGGTGCTTTGCATCATTGTTTAGCTGCGTCAACACAGAAGTGCTTGAGCTGAAGGTGTACAGCTGATGGCCAGACACTCTCCTACAGGATTTTCTGTTACAGAGCAAGATTCATAGCTCATTCAATCACTAGAAGTCCTGAAGCTGCAAAGCTTCAACACCCTGACCATTGCACTACCACCTCCATGTTTCACTGTTATGATCTTATTCTTTTTTAAATGCTGTAATTTTACACCAGATTTAATGGGATTCTTTCAAAAGGTGTCTAGTCAACTTTTGTCTTGTCCGTTCACAGAACATTTTCCCAAAAGTTCTGTGCATCATCAAGATATTATTTGGCAAATGTGAAATATGGCATTTCTTTATTCTACAGATCTAGAAGTAATCTAGGTAGATTTGTTTCTCTTAATACGTCAAAAGATAATTTCTAAATATTTTTTTTATTCAGGTTATTTTTACTTGACATTAAAATTTGTTTGACGATATGAATAATTTCCGTGTGGCACTAAAATAAAACAGAAACATCTGTAGAGGGGACAATATTTTTTCATAGCACTGTATTGTTTTTGGTGTTTTAAAATCATTTTCGTATTATTTGTGACCCCTTTGTGTTGACGTGTTCTGACTTGTATTTGATATCTAAAAATAAATTCAGAAAAACATACATTCTGATAATTGTTTTTGTACATAATGTGTACCCTCTCAGTGTACTTACTTAATTTGGAAGGCTGCAATACTTGAGTGTTTTTGCATAGCTACACTAGTATATAAATTCTAATAAACAAGATGTGATTATGTAGCATGTGCTAAAAAATAATGGTAAATTATTAATCTTAAAAAAAGTATTGTTATTAATATAATTATTATTATCATTGCAAAAAATGGAAGATTATTACCTTTTACAATATTTGTAAAGAAGTGAATATTTGTACCAATTCAATGTACAGGTCCTTCTCAAAATATTAGCATATTGTGATAAAGTTCATTATTTTCCGTAATGTCTTGATGAAAATTTAACATTCATATATTTTAGATTCATTGCACACTAACTGAAATATTTCAGGTCTTTTATTGTCTTAATACGGATGATTGTGGCATACAGCTCATGAAAACCCAAAATTCCTATCTCACAAAATTAGCATATTTCATCCGACCAATAAAAGAAAAGTGTTTTTAATACAAAAAACGTCAACCTTCAAATAATCATGTACAGTTATGCACTCAATACTTGGTCGGGAATCCTTTTGCAGAAATGACTGCTTCAATGCGGCGTGGCATGGAGGCAATCAGCCTGTGGTACTGCTGAGGTCTTATGGAGGCCCAGGATGCTTCGATAGCGGCCTTTAGCTCATCCAGAGTGTTGGGTCTTGAGTCTCTCAACGTTCTCTTCACAATATCCCACAGATTCTCTATGGGGTTCAGGTCAGGAGAGTTGGCAGGCCAATTGAGCACAGTGATACCATGGTCAGTAAACCATTTACCAGTGGTTTTGGCACTGTGAGCAGGTGCCAGGTCGTGCTGAAAAATGAAATCTTCATCTCCATAAAGCTTTTCAGCAGATGGAAGCATGAAGTGCTCCAAAATCTCCTGATAGCTAGCTGCATTGACCCTGCCCTTGATAAAACACAGTGGACCAACACCAGCAGCTGACACGGCACCCCAGATCATCACTGACTGTGGGTACTTGACACTGGACTTCTGGCATTTTGGCATTTCCTTCTCCCCAGTCTTCCTCCAGACTCTGGCACCTTGATTTCCGAATGACATGCAGAATTTGCTTTCATCCGAAAAAAGTACTTTGGACCACTGAGCAACAGTCCAGTGCTGCTTCTCTGTAGCCCAAGTCAGGCGCTTCTGCCACTGTTTCTGGTTCAAAAGTGGCTTGACCTGGGGAATGCGGCACCTGTAGCCCATTTCCTGCACACGCCTGTGCACGGGGGCTCTGGATGTTTCTACTCCAGACTCAGTCCACTGCTTCCGCAGGTCCCCAAAGGTCTGGAATCGGCCCTTCTCCACAATCTTCCTCAGGGTCCAGTCACCTCTTCTCGTTGTGCAGCGTTTTCTGCCACACTTTTTCCTTCCCACAGACGTCCCACTGAGGTGCCTTGATACAGCACTCTGGGAACAGCCTATTCGTTCAGAAATTTCTTTCTGTGTCTTACCCTCTTGCTTGAGGGTGTCAATAGTGGCCTTCTGGACAGCAGTCAGGTCGGCAGTCTTACCCATGATTGGGGTTTTGAGTGATGAACCAGGCTGGGAGTTTTAAAGGCCTCAGGAATCTTTTGCAGGTGTTTAGAGTTAACTCTTTGATTCAGATGATTAGGTTCATAGCTCGTTTAGAGACCCTTTTAATAATATGCTAATTTTGTGAGATAGGAATTTTGGGTTTTCATGAGCTGTATGTCAAAATCATCCGTATTAAGACAATAAAAGACCTGAAATATTTCAGTTAGTGTGCAATGAATCTAAAATATATGAATGTTAAATTTTCATCATGACATTATGGAAAATAATGAACTTTATCACAATATGCTAATATTTTGAGAAGGACCTGTACTAATGAGACAGCATATCATGTGGCAAAGCAAAAAATAAATAAATTAAAAACCAAGAAAAACCTAATAATTTCAAAAACCTCTGGTTCCCCTTTAGAAACTATACCTCTTACTGCTATGTGGAGTTGTAATTATTCCCAATTTTTTTTCTGGGTTTTGTATTAAGTGAAACTGCATTTTCCAGTTAACTTTGACGTTTATTCTTATAGCTCCAGATATACCTGTTACTGGCAATAATCGGAATTAATGCTGGCGATCCATTTTAGCTACTATAGTGCTTTCAGTTTAAATTAACTGTTTGTGCATGCCAGCTTCGTGTTTTAAGACAATTTTTGGAGAATTGATTGGCTCCTTCTATACTTATACAATTTAGAGTTTAGAGTAGATACAAGCAGGGAGGCAGCGGAGGAAAATTGAGAGGAAAAGAGGACGTTTCTTGAAGAGAGGAAAGTGCATCTAAAACTTCAGAGCTGTAGTTATCTTCTACCTGGGTGGAAACTAGATTCCCTGTATACTGAAAATGATTTTTCAAAGATTGCAGGGCACAGAGCCATTTTTAAAGCTGACAGTTCTTTGATCTAGTGGTTCGCTATGATTTGTCTATGATTAATGTGGATTTTGGTTCTTTATGCGGATCCACACACACACACACTCTTGTTTTGCTATATGTAGTGAGGACCATGTGTTGACTCCCATTGACTTCCATTGATTTTCAGTCATTTTCAACCCTTTCTATGCCCTAACCCTGACAATAACCATAAACCTAACCATTACCAGTGCATGCCTAACCCTAACCTTAACCTAAACTCAATTCACACCTTAGTCCTAAACCTTACCGTTAGCAAAATAGGTCGTGAGGACCAGCAAAATGTCCTCACTTTGGTACAAACGGTCCTCAATTTGATGGTGAAATCGGGAAAATGGTTCTCACTGTGATGCCAAGACAGGAACACACACACACACACACACACACACACACACACATACACACACACAGACAAAAAACTGTGACACCCACACATATCTGCTAAAAGCTGCATCCCACTGCTATAGGACGCAATCTGTTATTCCTCAATTTTCCTGTAGAACATGGAAAAACATAGCATCCTAAAGACAAATGTAAGAAAGAACAATGTTTTTGAAAGAACTTTTTATATTGTTTATTAATGGCTCTCCTATTGTGAAATCAGGCATTCTGTTTTTATTTTCAAACACCTGTAGAAGTGATGCATGCTTAGCATTCTAAATTTACAAACAAGGTGAGTTGAAGACTCCAGCAACAATTGAAATTCTAGGAAATATTTTTCTTGAAAAGATGCCTTTGTGCACATTTTCTTTTCCATTAGACCTCTCCTTGTCTTGATTTAGACAAAAGAGGAAACTTCAGCATTTTAACTGCTTACGCAGGCCCAGGGTCCACAGAACATATTTAAAATGGGTGGAGCCCATCAGATGCATGTATTGTGTTCAGCAGAGGGTTCCAGTCAAAACCTATTTTCTCACCAGTGTTGCTCCTACATAGAGTGTTAGGGCCAAGACTATAAAGTCTATATTGAAATAACTCCAAATAAATACATTTATATTTTTTATTTTTAAAGTCTTTACTCAGCAATAGCTAAATAGCATCCTTAACCATTTTCAAATAATCTTACTGCTGTACATAAATTTTGTCATGTTAGAGAATCTGGCCAAAATTTCAGTCCCTTCTACATTGGACACTTTTAAAATTCTGCAATGTAACGCAATCTATCTGCTCTAATTATCAGAACATGTCAACACAGTCTGAACATGAATTTATGTGGAAGCCAAAAATAAAACCGTGGACGACTCTTTGCATTATAGCACGCTTTACTTTGTTCCTCGGTAGGTATTCTTTCTTAAGAGTTTTTGTGTCTGTCACTTCTGAATTGTCGCTGACCAGGCCAAGAAATTAAAGAGTAACTCATTAAGACTAAACATTTTAAGGGAGGTGCGGATTTCCTTCTTATGTTTAACACAATATGTTTCTTTAGTAAATAGGATTTTAGAATTAGTTTAAATGGCCCCAAAGACTAGGTATGCCTATGTCTAGAGACTTACTGTATATGGTAAAAATCACCAGTTTTCCAGTGTAATTTTATCCTGACCTCTGGGGTGCTGCTGTCCATGGTACTGGATAGCGAGTTTGATTTTATTATTGAGTAAAACACAAATGGTCAAAGATGCTGCATTAGAAAAGTCTACAAATAAAACCATGTGTGCTTTTTTAACTATAAATCAAGATTGTTTTATGATTTTAAGTTTTAAGATAATAATTTGATTTTATATATTAAAGCTTTTTAAAAACTAGTGACTAGTGTAGAAGTGACTGGAAGTTTGTTTGAATTATTTAATAAATCAACATACAAAAGTTAGAAAAAATGATTAAAGGTGTTATTTAAGGAATGTTGAATGAGATTGTGGTGGCATGTGATGATTAAAAATAAAAATTAGACAACTTTATATGTACTTTAATAGAGAGCATCTTATGTACAAGGTGTACTTTAATGCACCATGAGGATATCACTGTGCGGCCATAAAATAATAAAGAAGTGCAGTGACCTGCTAGCAGGACAGAGCTGCGACTAATTTAGACAGCTAGAATAAACATAGATTAAAAACCATGTCAAACTCACAACTGCTGTGAAGCTGCCAAAGGACTCTTTTACCTGGAGCTGTGCTGTACAGGACATACACTGTCTCCAAGATCTGTGCATGCTTCAGCCCAACATACAGTAATGCTATCCTAAAAAAAAAAGTTTTAGATGACAGAGGGATGAGAAAGAACTCACCATTGTCAGCTGACATCGTGTAAAACAGCTTAAGAGGTTACACTTCTGGAAGCAGCCTAGTTGTTACCGGTGTCACATCCATCACTGAAGCTACATGTGATCCTGTTATCACGGAGGTCAGATAATAAGCCGCATCTGTTAACAGGGCTTTTAAAGGGAAAAGGTTTCCAAGAAATGCAGCAATCAAGCAGGTATAACAGCCAGAGACAGATAAAAATAAAACATATCCTGTTCACACAATCGCTCATAGGACATAACACTGGTAGTGTAGAACAATAAAAAGAACGGCAGATATGGAGCTTTATTTTTAAGATTCCACAAAGATTTCATAGTTGGCTGGAGGGTCAACCGTCCTGAATTGTCCTGAAATAATCTATCATTTTTCATCTGTATTTAAAAGGTGATTAGCAAAAACAGCTATAAACTACAGCTTCGTTGTGTCAGACAGAGTTGATGTGAAGCTTGGCTCAAGTCACATAACTCTGTCAGCCAATACTTTTTGAAATATTTGTTTGTTGATTTTGAGATCTGTTGAGATATAAGGATGCTTTTGTGGAATTCTTATTATTTTATCTTTTGTGTCATTCTCTCCAACGTTTTTCCCTTTTTTCTTTTTTACACACAGCAATCTCAAACATAGTCGGTCCAACCAGTCGCATGGTCCTTGCAAATGAAAGTGGGCCCCTGAGCCCATGCCCAGAAAGCCCAATTCAATAATCTGGCTTTGTCAGCAGCAAAGAAGGTTGTTTTCTTATCATTTTCATTTATATTATCTCTAACATAGATCATCTGGGTTGCCCTGCAATGGACTGGCGACCTGTCCAGGGTGAACCCCGCCTCTCGCCCATAGACTGCTGGAGATAGGCACCAGCTCCCCCGTGACCCACTATGGAATAAGCGGTAGAAAATGACTGACTGACTGACTGACTATCTCTAACAAGAGATTCTTACAAAAATACTGCAAAACTTTCACAAATCACTAACTGTGGTTCAAAGAATCAACCAAATTTATAATTATCCAGCCTGGGTTTTACCAGTTTATTTATACCGTGAGATGCTTCCCCAATAACAAACCTTGGATCACCAGTGACCTGAAGGACCTGCTTAACAAGAAAAAAAGAGTCTTCAGAGAGGGAGACAGAGAATTATTGAGGATTATACAGAAGCAACTTAAAGTCAAGATAAGAGACAGCAAGGAGGTGTACAAGAAGAAGCTGGAGAGCAAGCTCCAGCAAAACAATATCAGAGATGTGTGGACAGGGATGAAGAAGATCACAGGCTTCAAGCAGAAGGATGATCAGACCGATGGAGGTCTGGACAGAGCCAATGAATTGAACACATTCTTCAATAGGTTCAGTTCAGAAACAAGCTTCGCATCCTCCTCTCCTGCTCACAGCCAAACAGACATCCCACCCTCCTTTGACCCACAGGACCCACAGCTGTCCAGTAACACCTCACATTTTTTATCTTCCACCTCAGCCCTAGACCCTTCTGCTTCTACATGTTTGCCTTCAACCATATCAGAAGATGATGCTTCCTTTGCTTCCCCCTCCCACCTGTGTGTCTCAAGAAGTCAGGTGAAGAGACAACTGGAGAGACTGAATAGGAATAAGGCTGCAGGTCCAGATCATGTCAGCCCTAGAGTCCTGAAGGCCTGTGCAGAGCAGCTCTGTGGGATTCTGCAGCACCTCTTCAACCTTAGCCTGGCCCAGAAGAAGGTTCCGGTGTTGTGGAAGACCTCCTGTCTTGTTCCGGTACCAAAGAAAACTCACCCATCAGTCCTCAATGACTATAGACCTGTTGCCCTGACATCTCACATCATGAAGGTCCTAGAAAGACTCCTGTTGGCCCACCTGAGTAAGCAAACAGTAAACCATCAGGACCCCCTTCAGTTTGCTTATCGCTGTGGAGTTGGAGTTGAAGATGCCATCATACACCTGCTTCAACAAACCCACTGTCATCTGGACAAAGCCAGCAGCACTGTGAGGATCATGTTGTTTGATTTCTCCAGTGCATTTAATACAATCCAACCTGATTTGCTTTGTCAGAAACTCCAGAAGACTCAGGTGGAGGCCTCAACAATCTCCTGGATCAAAGACTACCTGACAAACAGACCACAGTTTGTGAGAATGAAGGGTTGTGAGTCTAACCAGGTAGTAAGCAGCACAGGAGCACCACAGGGGACTGTACTCTCACCATTCCTTTTCACTCTGTACACCTCAGACTTCCAGTACAAGACAGACTCCTGTCATCTGCAGAAATATTCGGATGATTCTGCAGTCGTGGGGTGGATCAGAGATGGACAAGAAGCTGAGTACATGAAGGTAGTGGACCGCTTTGTGGCATGGTGTGGAAACAATCATCTCATTTTGAACGTGACTAAAACAAAGGTAATGATTGTAGATTTTAAGAGAAACAGGAATAAGTAAAAAACTTTTTCTATCATTGGAGAAGAAGTGGAGGTGGTGGAGGAGTATAAATACCTCGGTGTTCACCGGGACAACAGACTAGAGTGGAGATGCAACTGTGAAGCCATCTACAAGAAGGGACAGAGCAGACTGTACCGGTCCTTCTCAAAATATTAGCATATTGTGATAAAGTTAATTATTTTCCATAATGTCATGATGAAAATTTAACATTCATATATTTTAGATTCATTGCACACTAACTGAAATATTTCAGGTTTTTTATTGTCTTAATACGGATGATTTTGGCATACAGCTCATGAAAACCCAAAATTCCTATCTCACAAAATTAGCATATTTCATCCGACCAATAAAAGAAAAGTGTTTTTAATACAAAAAACGTCAACCTTCAAATAATCATGTACAGTTATGCACTCAATACTGGGTCGGGAATCCTTTTGCAGAAATGACTGCTTCAATGCAGCGTGGCATGGAGGCAATCAGCCTGTGGCACTGCTGAGGTCTTATGGAGGCCCAGGATGCTTCGATAGCGGCCTTTAGCTCATCCAGAGTGTTGGGTCTTGAGTCTCTCAACGTTCTCTTCACAATATCCCACAGATTCTCTATGGGGTTCAGGTCAGGAGAGTTGGCAGGCCAATTGAGCACAGTGAAACCATGGTCAGTAAACCATTTACCAGTGGTTTTGGCACTGTGAGCAGGTGCCAGGTCGTGCTGAAAAATGAAATCTTCATCTCCATAAAGCTTTTCAGCAGATGGAAGCATTAAGTGCTCCAAACTTGCCTGATAGCTAGCTGCATTGACCCTGCCCTTGATAAAACACAGTGGACCAACACCAGCAGCTGACACGGCACCCCAGACCATCACTGACTGTGGGTACTTGACACTGGACTTCTGGCATTTTGGCATTTCCTTCTCCCCAGTCTTCGTCCAGACTCTGGCACCTTGATTTCCGAATGACATGCAGAATTTGCTTTCATCCGAAAAAAGTACTTTGGACCACTGAGCAACAGTCCAGTGCTGCTTCTCTGTAGCCCAGGTCAGGTGCTTCTGCCGCTGTTTCTGGTTCAAAAGTGGCTTGACCTGGGGAATGCGGCACCTGTAGCCCATTTCCTGCACACGCCTGTGCACGGTGGCTCTGGATGTTTCTACTTCAGACTCAGTCCACTGCTTCCGCAGGTTCCCCAAGGTCTGGAATCGGCCCTTCTCCACAATCTTCCTCAGGGTCCGGTCACCTCTTTTTGGTGTGCAGCATTTCTGCCACACTTTTTCCTTCCCACAGACTTCCCACTGAGGTGCCTTGATACAGCACTCTGGGAACAGCCTATTCGTTCAGAAATTTCTTTCTGTGTCTTACCCTCTTGCTTGAGGGTGTCAATAGTGGCCTTCTGGACAGCAGTCAGGTCGGCAGTCTTACCCATGATTGGGATTTTGAGTGATGAACCAGGCTGGGAGTTTTAAAGGCCTCAGGAATCTTTTGCAGGTGTTTAGAGTTAACTCTTTGATTCAGATGATTAGGTTCATAGCTCGTTTAGAGACCCTTTTAATTATATGCTAATTTTGTGAGATAGGAATTTTGGGTTTTCATGAGCTGTATGCCAAAATCATCCATATTAAGACAATAAAAGACCTGAAATATTTCAGTTAGTGTGCAATGAATCTAAAATATATGAATGTTAAATTTACATCATTGCATTATGGAAAATAATGAACTTTATCACAATATGCTAATATTTTGAGAAGGACCTGTACTTCTTGAGGAAGCTTAGGTCCTTTGGTGTTTGTAGCAAGATGCCGCATATCTTCTATAAGTCTGTTGTGGAGAGTGTGATCTATTCTACCATCATCTGCTGGGGAAGCAGCATCAGAGCCAGGGACTTAAAAAAGCTCAACAAGCTGATAAAGAAGGCTGGCTCTGCTCTGGGGACTCCTCTGGAACCTCTGGAGATCACTGTGGAAAGACGGATTCTTCATGAGCATCCTCTTCATGAGATTCTCCTACAACAACAGAGTGTCTTCAGTCAGAGGCTTCTTCAGATCTGCTGTAAGACGGAGCGCTACAGGAGATCCTTCCTGCCCCCAGCCATCAGCATCTACAACGGCTCTTTGAGGAAACCTTCATAATATGAGCTATAACAACATTTAATTTCCCTTTGGGATTAATAAATTATTTTTGAATTGAAATGAATTGAATTGACAGTCTTTAATTTGGCAAAACATATTATGTGGTTTAAACATCGGTTTATCTCATGTCACAAGAGACATGTAAGGCACAATAGAAGCATGGTAATGTTTCCAGTTTGTTTACTATAGTAAGCCTGTGAAAAAGCTTCTCTATCTTCTTCTTACATAATAAATGTAAAGTGGCCTTTTGTTTTTTGGTATTTAATCTGGTACCACCTCTTCTTAAAAAAATAAAAATCAACCATGCAAAATGTAAACATTCCCATTATTTTGGCTCTGATTCCATTTGTAGAGTGGGTTTTTTTTTGCTTGTGAGTTACTGCTTTGTTGAAAATGCTTCACCAGCAAGAAATGTAAACTATTTACCTGCATGAAGTTTATATCTATAAAGATCGTTAATAATGATGCTAATACTGACCCTTCACTTTTCCTCAGCTGAAAAGTGTATGTGTGCGTGTTTGTGTGTGTTTACGTTTGCGGGATGTGTGTGTTTGTGTGTGTGTGTGTGTGTGGTGGAGGAGGGCGGGGGGGGTTGTATGCTTAAGTGAAGACACTCAACTGGTAGCTCCACCACCCACAATATCATCTCCTTCACTCTCCACTATGTGTGCTTCAGAGGTTTTAGCAGCGTTCATGTAGGGAAAACCAGAGCTGGAGCTCCAAGCATTTAAAGTATCTGTGTGCTTAAAGCGAGGAAGTGTCCTTGGTGTTGTGGTTTAGAGCTTTTCCGATTAGCACAATTTTTGTCCATCATATCTCCATTCTGTGTTTCTTATTGTACCCTGCAGCTAATGTTTTCTTTTGCCTTTGATGCATCAGCTATAACCATGCAGCATAATTCAGTACCTTACATAAACTGATAACATCAATGACAATTTTACAGTTAATTCATCCTTCTGGTTCTATTCTAAGTAGAAATACATTTAAAACAGTGCTATATACAAGGCAGTCTTTCCTTTTTCACTTTTTTTCCATCTTTTATGACTTCTAGCAAGGTGCAGTCCCTACATGTCATATTGAAGTTGTAGTGTATATTACCGCTGGTTTAAATTACACTGCCATTGGTTTAATAAGTAAATCGATTTTATTTAAACACTCTTATTGTCATTCTGACTTAAATTTTATTATTATATATTCAAGAATAATAGGAGTTTATCCTGTTTTAGTGCTATAATTTATATGCCACCATAGATAAAACACCTTATCCAAAGTATTTGATTAAAAAAAAGTATATATTACAGACATTGACTGACAAGAAACATGTGTAAACAAAATTGATGAACACAAAGCAAACAATCTACTTCAGGATCAGGATATAGGGGGCATTGGCTAGAATAATGATTGAACTGATTGAAGCTCTACATCCACTATAGATTTTGACCAATCAAAACAATAGCACATTCAAACATGGACTTTGTCACAGCAATTATGTTTTGACATCAGGATTTAAAAATGGTTTAAGTCAAAATTAAATCCTTAATCAGGGCACCATAATAATTTACGTGTATAATTCAACCTTCAAGTTTATAAAAGTAAGATTTCACATTCTAAATTTGTCAACTAGAAAGAAAGGATACTACAGGTCCTTCTCAAAATATTAGCATATTGTGATAAAGTTCATTATTTTCCATAATGTCATGATGAAAATTTAACATTCATATATTTTACATTCATTGCACACTAACTGAAATATTTCAGGTCTTTTATTGTCTTAATACTAATGATTTTGGCATACAGCTCATGAAAACCCAAAAATCCTATCTCACAAAATTAGCATATCATTAAAAGGGTCTCTAAACGAGCTATGAACCTAATAATCTGAATCAACGAGTTAACTCTAAACACCTGCAAAAGATTCCTGAGGCCTTTAAAACTCCCAGCCTGGTTCATCACTCAAAACCCCAATCATGGGTAAGACTGCCGACCTGACTGCTGTCCAGAAGGCCACTATTGACACCCTCAAGCAAGAGGGTAAGACACAGAAAGACATTTCTGAACGAATAGGCTGTTCCCAGAGTGCTGTATCAAGGTACCTCAGTGGGAAGTCTGTGGGAAGGAAAAAGTGTGGCAGAAAACGCTGCACAACGAAAAGAGGTGACCGGACCCTGAGGAAGATTGTGGAGAAGGGCCGATTCCAGACCTTGGGGAACCTGCGGAAGCAGTGGACTGAGTCTGGAGTAGAAACATCCAGAGCCACCGTGCACAGGCGTGTGCAGGAAATGGGCTACAGGTGCTGCATTCCCCAGGTCAAGTCACTTTTGAACCAGAAACAGCGGCAGATGCGCCTGACCTGGGCTACAGAGAAGCAGCACTGGACTGTTGCTCAGTGGTCCAAAGTACTTTTTTCGGATGAAAGCAAATTCTGCATGTCATTCGGAAATCAAGGTGCCAGAGTCTGGAGGAAGACTGGGGAGAAGGAAATGCCAAAATGCCATAAGTCCAGTGTCAAGTACTCACAGTCAGTGATGGTCTGGGGTGCCGTGTCAGCTGCTGGTGTTTGTCCACTGTGTTTTATCAAGGGCAGGGTCAATGCAGCTAGCTATCAGGAGATTTTGGAGCAATTCATGCTTCCATCTGCTGAAAAGCTTTATGGAGATGAAGAATTCATTTTTCAGCACGACCTGGCACCTGCTCACAGTGCCAAAACCACTGGTAAATGGTTTACTGACCATGGTTTCACTGTGCTCAATTGGCCTGCCAACTCTCCTGACCTGAACCCCATAGAGAATCTGTGGGATATTGTGAAGAGAACGTTGAGAGACTCAAGACCCAACACTCTGGATGAGCTAAAGGCCGCTATCGAAGCATCCTGGGCCTCCATAAGACCTCAGCAGTGCCACAGGCTGATTGCCTCCATGCCACGCCGCATTGAAGCAGTCATTTCTGCCAAAGGATTCCGGACCACGTATTGAGTGCATAACTGTACATGATTATTTGAAGGTTGACGTTTTTTGTATTAAAAATACTTTTCTTTTATAGGTCGGATGAAATATGCTAATTTTGTGAGATAGGAATTTTGGGTTTTCATGAGCTGTATGCCAAAATCATCCGTATTAAGACAATAAAAGACCTGAAATATTTCAGTTAGTGTGCAATGAATCTAAAATATATGAATGTTAAATTTTCATCATTACATTATGGAAAATAATGAACTTTATCACAATATGCTAATATTTTGAGAAGTACCTGTATGTCTCCTTGTGGTCTTGGTTCTGAGTCTGAATAGAGCAATAGGTTATTTTGCTGCAAACCCAGTGTACTGGAACACTGCACATTATCTGAGAGAGGAAAATATCACTTGTTGAAGGTCCTTAATGCTACATCTTCATCTTTGTTTCACACCTTAATAGTGCACTTTACCAGCAATATGCCAAACCCACCAATTCCTTGATTTGTTGATGCTTTGTTGATTTAACTATCTCTGTAGCTGATTTGCAAGACCAGAAGTATTTGACTTAAACACATCTTGATGGGTCCAAAGCTTCATGTTCTTAAGCTTGACCATCCTGCTGATGCAAATGCCACATTCAGCAAGTGAAAATCTAAACAGGAGGAGACACTTAAGATAAACAGCAAAACAAAAACCACTTTTTTGACCTATAGATGGGATGTGATGGGATGGATGGCCTAGATAAAGTAATCACCTGTGGCAAATATGGCAATTAATCCCATACCACTTTGGCCTCTCTGTCCCAGTGGACAAGCTGATACAGGAGAGGAAAGAATGGGGGCATCTTGATTGAGCGCCAAAGACCAGTAAACCAGTTAACAGCAAACCTGCAGTTTAATGATACTGGAAGAAAGAGTAAGAGCTTGACAATTATGCAGAGGATTGTGAGCAGCTTCATTGTGCTGTGAGGCAGAAAAGCAAAGAGGATCAGAAGAGGTTCTTTTACAGTTCTACCAAATAACTCCAACCAGCTACCGCACGCCCACCAGATGGAAATAAAAACTGAGCTTTGGGGTAAAGTTGTTGTCTCATATTGTGACTTAATGAAACTCATCAAAGGGAAAGCCAGTACACAGTAAGGTATTGAATGAATTACAAAATAATTACTGAAGCTTTTAGATGTGGTAAGGCATAACAGCACTGACTTGCATATGGAGGGAAACAGGAAGGAGAGTGGGAGTATTAGAGGGTGGATTGTTGTTAATTTGGTGAAAATACTCACTCTTAAATCATCTGATCTGTACAATACCATGTTTTTTTTTCAGTTTCAAGGTGAAACATGAACCTTTTTTCAGAACAAAAAATACAATTTTAAAAAGTAGCTCTATTTAGTAGCTACTGCCTTGATACCACAACAACACAAGGTATTTTGCTTCACAGCATCATTTACAAATCAGCAACTGGATGTTCAAAACATAAGCCATTTTGCACAGTCAAGAACAGATCAAAAACAAACTCACTGACATCTATCAATTTGGAAAGGGTTACCGTTTTCCGCTAGTCCCTACTTTCCCTATGGTTCGATTTGCTTTTTCTGCTATTCCATTAGTAAAAGTTACATAGAACTGTTACGTGGGGCAGCGTCATTGGCCACAGCATATTTCAGTAACTAATATTTTCAATTGTTAAATCAAATTTTACGTTGGGCTTATTGTGTATATGAGCACTATTATACCAAGCTAGCATTAGGTAGCATTAGCTTACCCTCTAGTTCATATCCTTCTGTTTGATGCGGCATGGCTGCCCTCTCTCTCCTGTACGTATAAACAGTGCTTTGGGTCTTGGTGCCCAGAGCCTTCTCTTGCTCTCTTCTTTCAGTTTAAGTCTTACAAAAACCATAAACGGAGCAGCAGTCTAGGCTGTTGTTGTATTTGTGTCTCTACAGACCTAAGGGTTTGGGACTCCAGCAAACCACAGTGAAAGCCATGGTGGTGGACTTTCCCAAGAGTGGCCCGCCAACCAAGGTAGCTCATCAATGACTAATTCAGGAGAACTCAAAAGAACCCAGAACTAGAGATTAAGCAATGCAGGCCTTAGTTAATTACAGGGTTCATTATTCAATAATAAGAAAGAGATTGAGCAAAAATAGCACCCATAGGAGAGTTCCAACATGAAAACAACTGCTGGCCAAAACCAACACAAATGTTCATCTCACATTTGCCAAGACATCTGATGATCTTTCAGACTTTTGAGAAAATATTATCTGGCGTGAAGACAAAACTGGAACTTTCTGGAATGCATTCTGGTATGTGTTGTGTAAAACTAATATAGCACTTCTGAAATAAAGCATCATACCAACTGTCAAACATAGGGGTGGCAGTGCTGTGCTACTTTGTTAGTTCAAGACCTGGAGGACTTATCAGAATTACTGGAACAATGAATTCTCCTCTCTAGCAGAAAATCCTAAAGGAGAATGCTGGCGATCAGTTTGTGAATTAAGATTAAGCACACTTGGTTTATAAAACAGGAACATGATCCAAAGCACATTATTAAATTTACTTCTGAATGCCAAAAAACAAAACAAAAAAACAAAACAAAAAAAAACACAAGGTTTTGGAGTGGCCTAATCAGACCTAAATCAGACTGAGATGCTGTGGCACAAACCTTGTGGCTATTCATGCTCGAAAACACTTCAATGTTGCTGAAGTAAAACAATTCTTCAAAGAAGAGTGGGCCAAAATTCCTCCACATTGACGTACAAAACTCATCCCCAGTTATTGATATGTTACCAAGCGTGGCACAGCCTCTTAGGAGATTTCATTTTTCAGACAGGACCAGTTTGGTTTGAATAACTTATTTTTTTATCAATTAATTCTTTATCTGAAAACTGATTTTTGTTTTTACTTACATTCTATTCTTTTTTTTAATGTTAAATTTGTTTTATGATCTCAAACATTTGTGTTTGACAAAAAAAGCAAAAATAGAAAAAATGGATAAGGGGGCAATAAAGAGACTACTTTGCTGAAGTCTGATTCAAAGAAAAATTGAAAACCAATTTGTGACTTGTTTGAAGCACCGGCAGGACTCAGGGATGTTGAAATGATAGCAGTTTTATGAACAAAGGATAAAGTGACAACTGTGGAGGGACAGTCTGACAGTTCTTTTTGTTTAATCCCAGGAGCAGTTGTTCAAAGAACCAGTTAATTGCAAAATCGAATTAAATCACTGAAAGCACTGAAATAATTTCTCTTAAGTATTTCTGTAATGCTCAAGACACAGTATCATATTCCCAAAATATTTTTTTACTTCTTTGCTTAAAATTTATATTGGAAAAATAAAATTAACTTTTACTGCCAGCCATCTTTCTTATTATAATGGCTCATAAACATCATCTTGCTGAGGTTTGTATCCCCTTTGAACTTTTTCACTGTTTGTCGCTTTACATCTGCAAACTATCCACAAACTTATCAAGATATATTCAGATATGGACTCGGGATACATATGGCAACTGTGGAGGAGCTGTAGATTTCTAGAACTCAGGTGGGAAAATCTTCTGATGGAACAATTAGTTAATGTGCACTTCACAGAACTCCCCTGAATGGAAGAGTGACAAAACAAAGAAAGCCCCAAGAAGTCTTTCTTAAATTGTCCCACTAGCCATGTACGGGTGACAGGAAACAAGAAGAAGAAGGTGGTGCTCAGGGCAGATGGAACCAAAGTTTAACCTTTTGCCCTTAAGCTATGTGTAGCAGAACAGTAACATTGCTAATCACCCTGATTAGTACTTAGTTGTGGCAGCATTAATGCTATGGGGATGTTTTTCTTTAACAGGGGCAGGAAAGCTGGTAAGAGATTATTAGAAGATGGCTGGAAATAAAAACAGAGCAGTCCTTGAAGAAAACCAGTTATAGGTTAAAAAAGGACTTGAGACTGGAGAGAAGGTTTGCCTACCAGCAGGGAAATTACCCTAAACAAATAGCCAGAGCTACAATGGAATGATTTAGATCAAGGGTCTCCAACCCCAGTCCCCATGGGTTGGTGCCCTGCAATGTTTAGATGTGTGTGTTCTTTAATACTACTGTGGTGACATCGATGCATAAAGAGCAGAGGGTTACACACACCTTATTACAGAGAAAGCAGGATAAGACAGGAGAAAAACAGACATGTCTGAGCTGGTTGAGGTCATATGTGGTAATGTGTGAACACTTAATGTTGGCTTTATTTGCAGGTTCCATTCAATTGATTGTTATTCAGAAGAAAGAAAGAGGAGGCTTAAAGTACTTTGAAGACATTAAAAGAGTAGTTGGAAAGTACATGCTATTTTATATGTGTATTTTATAAATCTAGGTTTCAGCAGTCTGAATGCTTTCTGTTCATGGACACATTGATAAAGTCATTCCAATGTCATGCCACTGGGATTTGGAGAGGTTTGGCCTAATGGTGAGTCCAAAATGGTACCAGGCAGACGGGCGACAGCAATAAGTAGTACTGGGAGAATGCAGAATGAGCATTAATGACAAAACTGCCTGCATTGGTTAGAGAGCACTCCTTCTTTCATAGCTCTCGTCAAGGGAATCTCTGGTTACAACAAACAGATTTTACTGCTAATGATACAACTTTCAGTCTTCCCAAGATCAGTGTGTTTGTCTTCTCCAAAACATTGCTTCATTGACATGAAAACATCAGATCAAAGTTATGAGAGAGAAAAAATACTTGTCTTGCCTGTCTGAAGTAAGCCTAAAGGTCAAACATTTTAAGAGTGCATGCAATATAATCAGCTAAACGTTTTACACCTTGCACCAGAACAATCCAAAATACCTCCACAGACCACATAAGAATGTTAACTGATTGAAAACCAACATTTGGAAACTTTGACAAGTAAATGCATGGATTTAAAAAGCTTATTAGAATCAGAGCAAAAACAAATGAAACATGATTACAAAGAGATTTGAAGAGTCTTTATACATCGTTTGATAATGTCAATGTTTTCTTAATTCATTAATGTTTAATAAAATAAGAAAATAAGGCATCGATCAGAGGTAACATTTAAAAAAAGGACATTAAAACAAATTTGACAAAAATAGAGGTAACTGCATCTTTTACAGATTTTAGACAACTTTCCTCAAAGTTAAAAAAAACAATGGGTCCATATCAGATTGTGCATGATATGAGCTACATGTTAAAATGTTTAGCCCTCCTGCTATCAAGGAAGTAAAATGGTACATATCCCCTATTATTTTAAGGCCAATTGCTGAGAAACATTTAGTCACGCCATGTGTCTTGAAAAGGTGTATTCGGATTCAGTAGAGCATCCATGTGGTAGTGTAGCCAAGGTACACTAACAACACAGAATTTGAACATCAGAATTTGACAAGAGTTAATACGGTAATTAGATTTGACCTTACTAGCCTTGGGCATTCAGAGTCTCTGTACTTTGAACAAATCTATCATTTACAGAACATCTGTCTTGACTACAGGTATTTGATCTCTTTTGTATTTGAAGTTACATAAGTCGGTTCTACACAAAAGCACAGGCTCTTTCAGAAGAGGGATTAGATTTGAATAAGCAATGTCAGCACATACTGTCAACTCCACATCTGCTGTCTCGGATTAATGGTTGTCCTGCTCCCTAGATTAGGATTAAGGCTTTCCCAATGGTTACTAAAAGATGTATGGCCCGAGTAGGAGGTAAATGCATTTAACACATCTGAAAGAAACCAAAATAACTAGCAGATCATTTTTGTCTTATTGATTAAGAAAGTCCAAGGATTTAAGAGACATTACTCTTCTTGGTATGAATTTAAATCTTAGATACGAGACAAATCTGAAAGGTATTTAAAGGATTAAAAGAAATGTTACCAGAGTGAACTCAAAACTTAAAGTAAAGGTTAGTTTTAGGTTTAATTTTGTTTTATTATAGTTTAGTCTTTTTTTAAATAATGGCTAGGTTTTGTTGTTCTTGCACTTTTGTGTAGTAATTGTGTAGTATTTAACTTAGCTAGACAAACTCAGACAATCACACTTGAGTCCTCTAATGTAAATGTAACGAACAGGACAACCAGTGTTGTATTTTCTGCAAAACCCACTTTAGCTTTAACTAGACCAAGATAACTTTATTTCTAAAGAGAAATGCATTCTCCAAAGTGAGATTCTATGCTAATTGCAGTGGAGTAACTGTTGTGTTCAATAAATCCAACTATAAATGGATGTCTAACTAACAACCTCTAGTAAATTAGTAAAGTCCACCTGTGAGTAATTTAATCTCAGTATAAAAATAGCTGTTCTGTGAGGACCTTAGAGGTTTGTTAGAGAGCATTAGAGAACACCATCATAAAGACCCAGGAATGCAGCAGGCATATCAGGTATAAAGTTGTGGAAATGTTTAAAGCAAACCTACAAAGACATAAAGGTCCACCTAAACTGACAGTCCAGGCAAGGAAAACATTATTCAGACTCTGGGGAGGCTACTTAGATTCACAACTCAGTTGGGACAATCTGTTGACAGTTGTTCACACTACAAAAAAATAAGTCCCCAGTTTATGGAGAGCCATGTAGGGGACATAGCAAACATGCAGAAGGTTCTCTGGTCAGACATATCCAAAGTTTTTAAGGCGCTGAACACATGCATGCCATGCTTCATTTGTACAAAATGTTAAAAAACAAAAACGCATCAATTTCATAATTATGCACTACTTTATGTTGGTTTATCAGATGTAATATAGTATATAAGATGACAAAATGTGAAAGAGTTAAAGGGTGTTTGGGATTATTTCAGTTGTTACGGACACGTAGACAGAAATGAAAAGGAAAAAAAAAGAAGCACGAAAGAGAGAAAGGGGGGCAAAAAGGAAAAGGGGAGAGAAGGAGAATAGAATGGAGGAAAGAAAGAAGGATGAAGAGAATACAAGATAACACCCTGCTTGCTTGTACACCTGCAGAAACGTTCATATTACCAGCTTTTTTACCGAAAAGTGCTCAGTACTCCAAGATGTATTTAGTGGTAAATGCGGCTCAATATAAAACATTTGTGTATCTGTTAACACCTGAATCTAAACACCTGTGGGTCTGAGTGCGAGCACGCTTGTGTGAACAATGTTTCTCCATAAAAATATGCA
Organism: Girardinichthys multiradiatus; assembly: GCF_021462225.1. Lineage (NCBI taxonomy): Eukaryota > Metazoa > Chordata > Actinopteri > Cyprinodontiformes > Goodeidae > Girardinichthys > Girardinichthys multiradiatus. The sequence continues at coordinate 26,523,045 of NC_061818.1, forward strand.
AAAGTGAGTGTGAGGAGCCACAGACCTGCCCCCCTGGACCCGGAACAGATAGGGAGCCACAGACATCCAAGCCACAGACATCCAAAGGCCCCCCAGAGTGCAGGAACCCCAAGAGAACCACCGCCAGGACTACCGCAACCCCCCCAGAGAAGAGCAGGGGAGAGTTCCAGGGGAACCACCTAGCAGCCACAGTGCAGAAGCCCCAGGGAGCTGGAGCGACGAGCCCACAGGCCCAGCAGCCGTCTACACCCAAGCAGATTCTGCCATGGACCCAGAAACCCGAGACCCTGGGAGATATCACTCGCCAAGGAGAGCCCCGACAGAGCCCAAGGGTCCAGGCCCTGGCGAGCAGCCACCGGGACTGAGCCAGCACACACCAAAGCACCCAGCCAAGATAGCGAGAACCACAAGTACACCAGCAGGGAGAGACACCAACCACCGGTAGGTAGTGAGGGAATAGGCCCCACATTTGATGGGGGGCCTAAACTAATCCAGGAGAGGGAGCAGCCTAAGACCAAACCTGACACAAAAACAGGCACACATAGTCACAATCACACATTCCCACCTTCATGCCTACACATAAAAAACACTCACACCCATGCACCCAACATAAAGACAAACAACAATGGATGTCGTACACTCACTCACACACCCCATACATGCTCTATACTCCCAGGTCCAGGTGCCGATACCCTATAGGGACAACCAGTCACCGAACCCAGGAGGTGGTCCCCTTCCCTCCGGGGGTGGAGACAGGTAGACCCCGGCCCGGACCCTCCACCCCGACCCCAGTCCCCAACGACCCCCATCTTCATCCGGAGAGGGGGCTATGTTCAAAAGAGGGGTCTACATGGTCCAAACAAGCCCACCAACCAGAGCCGCCACAGAATAAAATAGTCCCACCCCCCAACAAATTCCGATCTCAACCCCATGAGCTCCCTCCCAATGAACCTCGACATGAATCTCCCCACTGGGCCACCCCCAACCAGGACACAGATATCGAACACAGGCCCCCGAAACAATATGCCATGAACCCCCCACCACAGCACATGGGCAAACTCCCACAGGTGAGCTTCATCCCCAAAAAACTGACAAAGGAACACCTACACATCGCAAGCTCCACACACAGCCACACTCCAAACACCCCTTGCCGCGTCCCCAAACACCCCGTTGCCGCGTTCCCCCCCCCACACACAACCATTCGGCCACCGTCAGCAAGCCCATCAGTCTGTGAGAGGGAAACATGCACCAGCCGGGAAACCGGGCTGGGCAGGCCAACCACTCCAGGCAAATCACATCCCACCAGCTGCTCCAGTGCGAGCACGAGACATGCTACACCGTCCCACCCTCCTGACCGCCAACCGTAGCCCTGCGCCCGGCCAGGGGCAAGAACCACAGAAGGAAGCAAAGAAACTTTCTACTGATAGCCTAACGAGGATACAGTTTATCCTGTTGCCTTCTGCTATGCTACAAAATTATGAACCCCTGTTCTTTGAACAAAGCACTCCACTGGGTGTGAGACATATTATTTCCCTTCAGTTTTTCTCAGAAGCTCAGATTCTATACCCGAGTGGTGGCTGCCAAGTGGATGTTTGAAGCGACTTAATTCTCCAGGCTGTCAGGTGTCAATTTTCCTTGTCTTCCCAACCTTCAAACACGAGCAGCCTCCTTTAAAGCAGCCTGAAGGGATGTATGCTAACAGTGATTTCCCAGCTGGGAGCCTAGCAATTACAACACACTTCCCCCATCCCTTTAATTGCACAGGGAGCTGCTTCCTGGGTGATCAGACAGCCTGCTTGACACCAGGGAGACTGGTTTCATCACCTCTAGCTGCCTCAGGTTAATGAAGGTGTTTTTATGGGGAGTTAAATAAAGGTTGTTAGTTAATAGAGCAAGTTGATTCATATCTCTTAAGGCATCACCTCTGCATGATGGATGGCGCTACCTGTTTAAAGCAAGTTCATCGATAACACTCCTCCATAAAGAATGTCAGAATATAGTACAAATACACATAAAATATTTGAGGGATCAAAGCAAATCTGTGAAAAATATTGTACTTGTCTGCAGCTCCTTATAGATTATTAGTGAAAAATGACATGGTTGACACAATGTTAACATCGTCACAAAGAGGAAGAAAGTTTTCTGTAATATGTTTCTCCTCTTCCGATGGGAAACCCAATGCTTTAATATGCTGGGTTCATGGCAACAACATCCTTTCAGTTGAAGCAGTGGGAGGCTGAAGCAGCTAAAAAGTAGTTAATACCACTCTGCTAATTAGCACAATAATGGGCAAGTAGGTAAATTAGACACAGCAGTCTGCTTTTCCCTGTAGGGATCCTGCAATGCAAACAGGTAATAAGAGGGCAGGTCATTAGTAACAGAGCAAATTTAAGAAAGGCACCATTTTTAAATATCACACAAAAAACTTGACAAAGTACTCTGGCAAAACAGATTTATTTCCTACTTCATAAACCCAACACCACTGCAGATTTGCATTCGTATCTCATTTGAAACTGCTTCATTTCCGTGTTTTTGTTGTAAATCACTCCGTACAGCAAAAATAGTCCCTCCACCACGTGGTTGCAGTTAATCAATAGTGAATACTGGCTGATGCCAAAAATTCTCACAAAGGCATGTCAATTGAGGCTGAAAAAAACTCAGCCATTAAACCAAAGTTAACAGAGAAACTTCATGAAGGAGCTTGGCGGATTTTAATTCTCGTCAGATGTTACTGAGAGTTGAGAAAGAAATGCTTGTTTTCATTGGTAACGGTGCATAATTAATTCACTGCAGTAAAAAAAGCTGCAAAGAGCAATCAATGCCAGCAGTTTCAGTACCGATCAATAAATTGAAACTGAGCTGTATGGCTTTTCTCATAAAATTATTTCTGTGTTTAGGCATTATGAAAACTGAGAGCAATTTCATGAAAAGTTGACGATAATAATATCCCACATGGTGTTGTGTTTGGACTTCCTCTTGGATAAACAGAATAAATAGTAAAGTCAGAAAACTGAAGCTGTCACATATACATTTATATTAACCTGAATTTGGCTGAGGGCTCAACCATAAACATTGTGCCACTGATAGAAAGATGCTTTATTGAGATGCTCTGGAGATAAAGGAGATGCCATCACTCAGGCTTAATTGACGTAATGAGGAACTGTTACTGTATTGATCCACCTGGCAAGTTTCACAAGATCAGCTGAGGCCCGTATCGACCTAACTAAGTGGGTGCACAGTCCTCTGAGGGTCAGACAAATGTTAAGGGGATATAACCAGTTTGTTGGGGAGTTAGACCTCAATCTGATTAGGGTGAAGCAAAAGGCAAAAGACTTTTAGAAAAAATAAATCTCAAAATACCTCTGGTATTTTGAAAGAAACATCACAAAAGGACCTGAAACAATGAATAACCTGATCAGGCAGCTTTGAGACTTAATATCTTAACAATAAATTATAATAAAATAGACTTCTGAACTTTTTACACACAACTAAATACTGTACATACACTGTATCACAATATGTCCAGAATGATTATTAAAGAAACACAGACAAGAAACCAGCATTAGTCTGTCATAACATCTGTCTTAATCCCAGCCAAAGTCATGACCAGTCATCTTGTAAAACTTCTTATTAAAAGGTTTATAGAAATCCCTTAAAGTCCGCATAACCTCCGGGTCAATATTCGGATGGATCCTGCCTTTGGTTTTCCCCAGGCAGTGTGGCTTAGTGTTTAACTCTGGTCTTTTAAGGCAAGGGAATCCTTTTGCTGGGTTAAAGTGGAAATACTTCTCGGTGACCACCCTCTGTAGTCCAAGGAAGTCCTGGACACGAGCCATCTCACCCGCAGGGTCGGTAATGAGACGCTCTCCACTAACAAACAGCAGCTGCTCCATGGGGAAGAACTGGAGCCAACGCTCAAGGTGTCTGGCATACATGCCGATTTGAACTGCGCTCCATGTGGTGTCAATCAGGCCTGCTGACATGTTCTTAAAAGTCAGGCTCTCAAAGGAGGGGATGTCCGGCTTTTTGGAGCGGGTCTGGGTGTAGTCCGAGATGGCTCTGGTGACAGGATTTCGGACAACAACGATCAGTTTGGTGTCTTTAGACATGGAGTAGATCCGACATGGAACTTCCCTCGTAACAAAGTAGCTGGGGGTCTTCTCCATGGTTAACTGGCCTTTTGATGAACTGGGCATCAGTTCCCTGAAAAAAATTTTAAAAAGCAATGTTAAAACAAAACTCTATATGAGTCTCCCTTAACACTATCAACTATTTTCAAAACGGTGCCAAACTAGAGAAAGACAAGATTAGCAGTGACACTGTCTCTTTGTGTCAGACTTTAAAAATGTTGCCACACAGGAGCTAGTCAATCATCATCGAGAGGACAATTGTGGACGTCATGAGCTGCATTAACCAGGCCTGTGAATGCTTATATAGAGACAGAAAGTGCCAGGAAGAGCAGAAGTCCTGTCAGTCACAAGTGAACACAGACTGAGGTTGATGATGTGTTCTACGTACAGGTATGCATTTATCTCTTTTATTTATTCTATTTTAAGACCAAAATCCTCTCTTAAAACCTCACAGTGAAAGACTCTACATTTATTAAAACTGACATCAGCCCAGCTAAGGGAAAGCCAGCATGCTTTGTACTTCTATCTTATGCTTAACCTTTGCATTCCTTTGACGACAATGCAGAGAATAATTGGGTCTATATCCAAAATTGCATAATCTTGGGTCAAAGACAGCTCATGTAATTCATAACTAAAGTCTGTTAACTGCAGCCATGGCTGGGTAATGGCTAAAGTGACACAAAGGGGATTAGGACTAAACCTCACAAGCTAGAGCATTAAAGGATGCTGGGCTGCCTTCCTGCCAAACTGGATGGCTGGTTGGTCTCAAGAGAGAAAGAGAGAAGGATAGGTGTCCCAACGATAATAGTCAATGGTAAGTGTAGAATCCATAAAGTCAAACAGAAGGAAATCAGTTGCAGAGGTTGTGCACAGAATAAGATATGCTAGGTAAAGGTGCATTGTGCTAAAGCAATGTCAAGGGGACCATCATTAAGCTTTTTTATCGCCCCAACCATGAAAAACTTACAAAAACACAGTGTGCTACTTAATCAAGTAGATATAAACAAATTACAATTCTAACAAACTGAAGAACACCTAAAGAACATTTGTTACGCTAAATATCCAGCTCAGTACTATTTTATTCGTATCTGTCGCAGTAAACACAGTCATCTACTGACAATAGGTTGTTAAAAATTAAAATGTACACTCTCTAATCTGTATGTACCAAGTCCATTAAACTAACTTACTTACTTCCTGCAGTCCTTCATCACAGAATGGTGTCTCACACTGATTCGACAAATGTTTTATACTGAGTGGTGTGTGGAGAACATTTAATATAATGTTTTGTGTTCACAAGTATCGTCTCCCAGTTGTGATTGTAAGCAGTTGATCTAAATCAAACAACAGGAAACCAGGGGAGCCATGTCATTAAAGTGATTACCATAATTTCCAACCATCTGTTGGCATGCGTGCCTCAAGTTTCAATATTCCTCTACAATCCCAGCAGCTTCCGTCTTAAAATGTATGTGTATGTGGTGGAAACAGGTAGAAAATTTTCTGTGCGATTTTGTGGGTAAGAGAAAAACTGATTGATTATCTTGGTACTGCATGGCATCGAACCCCCAGGTTGCTCAATATGGACATGGTAAAGCTGAGAGAAGATAAAAGCACTACATAAATAAAGTGCAAATGTATATTTTAAAGGGACCCATTACAGTGTGAAAGGAAAGAGAAAAGCACACTGTAATGTACTTTTTGGTGCCCAAAAGTCACTTTAGCCTGATGTGTGGGCAGGTTATTATTATATGTGGACAATAGTTACTCATCAAGTGCATACACTCATCATACGTTATAAATATTATTAATTTAAGGCTTTTAAAGATGCATTAAAACTCCTTCTTTGGGAGTGGACTGCTTATATAAAAACAACTTCAAGAATTTTAAAACAAAGCATTAGGTGCACAAGTTTATATTTATTATGAGTGTTCTCTAATCTGAATGGAGTGAATGTTATACAGGTCCTTCTCAAAATATTAGCATATTGTGATAAAGTTCATTATTTTCCATAATGTAATGATGAAAATTTAACATTCATATATTTTAGATTCATTGCACACTAACTGAAATATTTCAGGTCTTTTATTGTCTTAATACGGATGATTGTGGCATACAGCTCATGAAAACCCAAAATTCCTATCTCACAAAATTAGCATATTTCATCCGACCAATAAAAGAAAAGTGTTTTTAATACAAAAAACGTCAACCTTCAAATAATCATGTACAGTTATGCACTCAATACTTGGTCGGGAATCCTTTTGCAGAAATGACTGCTTCAATGCGGCGTGGCATGGAGGCAATCCGCCTGTGGCACTGCTGAGGTCTTATGGAGGCCCAGGATGCTTCGATAGCGGCCTTTAGCTCATCCAGAGTGTTGGGTCTTGAGTCTCTCAACGTTCTCTTCACAATATCCCACAGATTCTCTATGGGGTTCAGGTCAGGAGAGTTGGCAGGCCAATTGAGCACAGTGATACCATGGTCAGTAAACCATTTACCAGTGGTTTTGGCACTGTGAGCAGGTGCCAGGTCGTGCTGAAAAATGAAATCTTCATCTCCATAAAGTGTTTCAGCAGATGGAAGCATGAAGTGCTCCAAAATCTCCTGATAGCTAGCTGCATTGACCCTGCCCTTGATAAAACACAGTGGACCAACACCAGCAGCTGACACGGCACCCCAGACCATCACTGACTGTGGGTACTTGACACTGGACTTCTGGCATTTTGGCATTTCCTTCTCCCCAGTCTTCCTCCAGACTCTGGCACCTTGATTTCCGAATGACATGCAGAATTTGCTTTCATCCGAAAAAAGTACTTTGGACCACTGAGCAACAGTCCAGTGCTGCTTCTCTGTAGCCCAGGTCAGGCGCTTCTGCCGCTGTTTCTGGTTCAAAAGTGGCTTGACCTGGGGAATGCGGCACCTGTAGCCCATTTCCTGCACACGCCTGTGCACGGTGGCTCTGGATGTTTCTACTCCAGACTCAGTCCACTGCTTCCGCAGGTCCCCCAAGGTCTGGAATCGGCCCTTCTCCACAATCTTCCTCAGGGTCCGGTCACCTCTTCTCGTTGTGCAGCGTTTTCTGCCACACTTTTTCCTTCCCACAGACTTCCCACTGAGGTGCCTTGATACAGCACTCTGGGAACAACCTATTTGTTCAGAAATTTCTTTCTGTGTCTTACCCTCTTGCTTGAGGGTGTCAATAGTGGCCTTCTGGACAGCAGTCAGGTCGGCAGTCTTACCCATGATTGGGGTTTTGAGTGATGAACCAGGCTGGGAGTTTTAAAGGCCTCAGGAATCTTTTGCAGGTGTTAACTCGTTGATTTAGATGATTAGGTTCATAGCTCGTTTAGAGACCCTTTTAATAATATGCTAATTTTGTGAGATAGGAATTTTGGGTTTTCATGAGCTGTATGACAAAATCATCTGTATTAAGACAATAAAAGACCTGAAATATTTCAGTTAGTGTGCAATGAATCTAAAATATATGAATGTTAAATTTTCATCATTGCATTATGGAAAATAATTAACTTTATCACAATATGCTAATATTTTGAGAAGGACCTGTACATACAGGCTTAAATGTATGCATACACCAATGTACACAATGTGTGATGATAATTTACTTTAAAATTAAAACCAGCTTTTATGTTTTAAATTAATGTCCTGTGGCAACATCTAACCAAAGTTTAACCACTGGCAGCCTGGTGGTTACAAAGTGACACATGAATATTACAAAACATCCAACAGTAGACAGCACAATTTCACATGTGAAAAATTAGAAACGCAACAACAAAGAAGTACTTATGTAATAGCAAAAAGGTGAAATGACCAACACCTTGTCTGCACAGTATGCCAACACATTTGATAACAAGAAATTTAAATTCAGAATAATCGAAAAGCAACTAGTACAGAAAGTGACTCGGAATTAACAGAACATATTTTGCCTACATTCAAATACATGTATTGGATATTAAGAGTCCGCTTAAAATAGGAAAATAAGTTCAAATCTTTTTAAAAGCCTAAAATTAGAAGATTCACACCTGTGATGAGTTTCTGGAAACTTCACACTGATCCTGTAAATGAGGCTAAAGTGATGTGTGAACAGTTTACCATTATACGTGGAAAATAGTTAGTGCCTTTCCCTGCTCCAAAGAATCTTGGTAACCACTGTTTGTGTTGAAAACCCCACAAACCTAATCAAGTAACACACATGATTCTATCAGAAATGTCTGCGATAATCTTCCACAACTCTTGGAAACACGTGTCACTTCAGGCCTTTTGTGAAGCCTCAGAGATGCTAAAACCTGATAGTCAATGGCAAAAACAGTGCATGTGAATCGTACAAGAACTATTCATTTAAGAAGAGACAGCACAGGACAACATCATTGACTGAGCAATTAGGGATTCCTCCTACAAGACCAATGTAACACTCAAGTTTTGTGCGCTGTGTTGCCTTTATTTTTGACTGCCAGGCAATCAGGTGTGTCCATTTTTAAAAAGCTGCTGAAGAGAAAGAATGAGTGTTGTTTACATTCCCTTTTATCAGAAAGCAGGTTCAAAGGTAGGTATTTACAACGTCAGTGCATGCAGCTTTGTGCTTCTATCAGCAAGGGCACTAATTACCTAAACAAGATAAAAACTGAAATAAAGGAACCCCTAGCAGGATTCTTTGTATCCTGGTAAATTCTTCTTGACTAACTCTAATTGGTATCTGTATTTCATCTTTTTAGAGACAAAGGGCAACTCCATAAAAAGCTCCTCCTATTATCTAATGCTATTGCTTATTCTTATCGTACCCTGCTGCTCTGAGAATGGTCAAGCTACTGTTGGAGTCGTCTCTCTTCACAAAGACAGGATGAGAAGCGGTGGTATGCAGCCACTTGGAATAATCATACTGTTTTACTGTGAGAAAATGTCCAGACAGCAATCTAAAAGGCTTACATCTTGAGGTATACCATCCTCTGGACAGCAGCCAATCTTATCAGGTATTGAAAGGCATCATCATCACACCTTACTGACTTACTTTTTGTTTGGTGTTAAAGAGCATTCAGGCTCTCAAAAGCATTCCAGAACAGATATGATGAAGCAGAGTATCTTTTTTCCCAGGCTCTGTTGTAACTGCCAGTAACTGAAGACCACCTGGATGTCTGGTGGAAATAAGGACATCAAGAGCAGGAGAAGAAGCAGAACAAAGAGTGTATAAATCATTATATTCTACTTTTAATGTTGCTGTTGTCAAATAAAACTGAGACAATTAAAAGTCAAATCAGCATGGAGCTTACAGCATAGCTAAATGTTCAATGTAGCCGTGAAGCTATCCTCTCCAAATAAGCATCGACACTCTGTGACTACATAAACCATAAAGTTTTCTTAAGTCTGTTTGGTAGCTTATTGAGTATTTGAACCGCTAACTTACTTTTCCAAATTGTAAAAAACACACTAACTGTTAATTTGGGACAAAGGTAAAACAAACTGAACCATCCATCCATTTTCTATACCCATTTCTTCTATACAGGGTCCGCTGGCGCCTATCTCCTATGAGCAAGAAGCAGGGAACACCCTGGACAGGTCACCAGTCCATCGCAGGGCAAAAGGACGAACAACCATACACACACCCATTCACACCTAAGGGCAATTTAGAGAGACCAATTAACCTAACAGTCATCTTTTTGGACTGTGGGAGGAAGCCGGAGTACCCAGAGAGATACCATGTATGCACAGGGAGAACATGCAAACTCCATGCAGAAAGACCCCTAGCCAGGAGTCAAACCAAGGACTTACTTGCTGCAAGGCAACAGTGTTACCAACAGGTTACAATGCAGCCCGAACTGAACTAATTACTTACAAATATATAATCGAGTTGAATGGAACAGTGGTCGTGAGAGTAAACTTTATAGATAATAATTACAATAGAGTTCCAACATTTAAAACTTAAAGCCCGAGAACATCTGTGGTGAAATGAAAACTGAGAGGAAAAGTAGCTGAACCCTGCCAATGTCAGCACGCCAGCATGTTTTTAATCCAGAAAGTTGTTCTTTTTGTTTTAACTTTATTTCTTCATTTTGGTTTGGTAAGGGCTGTGAGGCATGTTGAGAAAAAAACAACTTTTAATGTGGGGGATGTAAAATCACATTTCGACTAAAATGTTTTGACTGAATATATGTGCTCAGTTTAATAACTTAAAGTTCTGTATCTTGATTGCATTTTCTTTATTTAAATGAAAGAAATGTATTTATTTTCTTAGCTCCAGAAAAACTTATTGTTTTTTATTATTATCTTATTGTTCTTATTGTGTCAAATATTGCTATTTGATTTTCCAAAAATCATTTAAATATTTACAATTAATTATTATATACAATTAATTAATTGCATAGCCTCTAATTCATTAGCTGTAGTTTTGTAACTAAGTCCCACCACAAAATTAATGTCAATAAATAACAAACATTTCACATAAAAGAAAAAATGTGTGCGCAGGAGTAATGAATCCAACCATTAAAAAAAATTAAGGGATTACAAGACATGAATCCCTAAACTCTAGAAAAACATTTATCAAATATATTTCCAGAAAAAGAAAACAAAGGGGATGTGGGGGACTTTTTTATTTTCTAATTGTTCAGATAAATAGGAAACACATTTGTTTTTATGTTTTGATGATTAGAGCTGATCAAGAGAACATTGATTAATTTCTATCTCTGGCTGATTGACTGCATAACTAGATATAAGTTTACCTGTTTATGTAATATTCTGTTAGGAGTAAGGAATTCTCAGTTTTTGTGGCATAACTTTGTTACAGCTGTACATAAAGCATTTAAAGCATTTTAGATTGCTCTTGCTCTGTACGTAAATAGCTTTATGGGCATAAACAAGTCCTTTCATTAGAAATCTATTTAACTATTGGCGAAACTGTTCTGTGTATTTCTAACTTATGCAGTGGTGTGGAACCATTAAGAAATCCCCCACAGATGCATGCAGGTCCACGAGAAAGACAGAAACAGGAAACACATTTTCTCTGAAGATTCCACAAAAGCCTGACATGGAGAAGTAAAGAACTCAAGGGGATACAATGGAGAGAGCTTGCTTTTTCAGCTTTTCCAGAGCGCTGTAATAAGTGCTGACGTTTGACAAATTGATTCAAAATAGAGCCCAAAGTAATTGCAGCCGCAAATTTACATTGAAATCTTTGAAATAAAGGGGACGAGTGTTTCTTTACCAGAAATGACAGTTGATCCTGTTTTCTTAAAGGTCTGACTGACCAATGTTGATCAATTTCCATTGAGGACTATGAGACATTAAATAGAAAATTCTGCTGCAGGTTTTCTGATAAAGACATTACAAGATTATCTTGAGTTATGCATTAAAAGCATATGTTGCTAACCTTGATCTTATCTATATAACATTTCCCTTAAATAGTGCTACATTCTTAGTAACTTAGTAACATTTCATGAACAGGGGAAAACAATCATTTTTGAGTCGATCAAGGGAAAACTTGCCAGATACAATTAAGAGCAACTGATTAGTGCATCTCTACTGATAACATAGAATAGAACACAAATAACCTATTTTGTCCCTCAGTGGGGAAATTGGTAGATTCATAGATAGATCGCTTGTTTTAAAAATGCACCTAAAATATATCTAAAAGTGGTAGTTTGATCAGTGAGAAAATATGGAACCTGGTTCTGCTAAATGCTTCTTTAAAGTAATGCTTCTTGCATTACTTTGAACCAGTTCCTCTTACTCTTTCCAGCTAAAATTGTCAAGTGAGCAAAAAAGTCCCTACTGGACTCAAACTAACCTGTGTTTTGGAAGTGTAGCTTTTCAAACACAATTTTTTGAAAGTCAACTTTGAAGCTAAAAAGCTTAAGCATAGCTTTTAAGTTTTTTTCCCTTTTTTTTTTTTTTTTTTTGGATTGGCCGGTTCCAATGACTGCTTCTTTCTGATGGACTCCAACTGGGCTTTGTCAAAGGACACTTTCACCCTTCTGAGCACATTTGCATACAAAGTAAAGGCAGAGAAAACATGGTTCACACTAATTATCTACTCTTTTATTGTGATGGTTAATGCAGTCCTCAGGGGTCCTTCAGCATTCCCTTTTCCTTGAGCACCATGGCGCAGCAGTAAGAAAAGGCTCTGTTTAAATTTACTGCCCTCTATCTGCCACTGGCATGCACTAAGCTCCCCTGGGGCTCGGTGGAGGATTAGGCCATCTTCTTTGACACTCTCAGTGAGTTTGTAAGAAAGCTTCTCTTTGTTCTTTATTTGAAGTCTCAAGAGGAAAAACATGATTACAGCAATTAAGTCACATCTACTGTATAGAACCGAGAGGAGCCTGATCTAAGTCTTGGTTCAGTAAATGAGTAGTTAATCTGTCCAAAAAAAGATACATAGGAGGAAGTTATCCCATTGATGAGGAAAGGAGGGGCGCCAGAGGAAGCCGTTCCCACGGCTTTTGGGAGTTGCGTCCTATACTCTGTGTTAGTAAGCGTGCACACTCGCCAGTCTGCTTCAGTTTTTCTTCCAGAGGATGAAAACATGCTAGACTGTGGATGGCATCCTGCTGTGCGAGGACCCTTCCTCTGTGTGGGGCTTGAAGAAAGATGGGCATAGCTCAATCCCACCATAAGAGCCGACAAGCCCACCCAATAGACAGCTCCTCTCCCCAAGAGACTGCTTATCATTAGTCTAGGGTGGTAACAAAGTGAAACATATGGGGGAACAAATCGCTGGACATTTTTGTATGGTTTCCATGATACTGATCAATGGGAACATAGGACTGCAAGATGATGTACTGCACCTTAAAGGCAGTCAGGACTGTTCTTTAAACAGTTCTTATCAATGTTTTTTTTCCTGCAAAGGGTTAATTTGTGTTATGGTGGTGAGAAAAAGAAGGCTTTATTTGGTACAGGTTGATGTGATCTATGTCATTTCATAACCTTATGTAAAACTGCTACAGTTTCAGGATATATTAATAATATTTCTTTTAAAGTATAGTATAATCCTATTAGATACTGGTTGTTAAAAAGATGTTATCTACAAAACATATTCACTGTTATTTTGATTTTGAAATGAAAAAGACCTAAGTAAGAATATAAAACAAAGCCCCTAATTTGTCTTTCTTATAACCCAGCCAGCTGGCCAGCAGTGTACAGCAACAGATGAGGAAGGGGCAGCACTACACTATGCACTATAGAGAAAACTCTAATATCTTCTGCACTTTCTCTAGCATGTCATTGAAAGCACTTATACTGTATGAATGGCATGATGGACAACAATAGTGGTTTTGAAACTTTATATCTATAAAATCTCAGTATTCATGAATAGACCTCATTATACCTGTAATTAAGTTTTCCTTAATATTATTTGTTAAGTGTCTATCTGTGAATGAAAACTAGAGGTTAAAAGTTAAAAATGCTTTTTAAATATTATTGATTTCTAAAGGGGGGCAATTCCTTGTGTTTTACATAAGGATTCCGAAAATGCAATAAATATGAAGCACAACCATTAGAAAAAAGGTCTTTATACATTAGATGATTCATGTCTATTCTGGATTCTCAGTCAGCAGCACAGATGAACAAAAGGAGTCGCAAACTCTACAAATGTCCAAAATCTGTCAGAAATTCTTAAAAGAGCTAAACTATGAAGTCCCTTGAACAATGCTTCACTTCCTCCATTGTAGCATTATGCAACCAGCCTTGTCTAGAGCCTTTGACATTGCCTTTTGATCCCTCAGCTCAATCACCTGAAGCAATTGCGTCTTTAATTATTTCTTAATAACAATGCGGCTGCTTTGGTCTAGGGCCAAACCATGTTTGGGAACTTTTTTGCATACATGTTCCTTCAACAGGTCTCAGAAATATAATTTTTTTTAAATCATTTTCACTGAGAGCAGCAGGTTGTGTGTTTGTGCAGCTAGCAAAGAGCCTGAGCTATGAAATGAAGTACCAGGACACCCGTTGCCATGACAGAGAATAAAAATGTTGCATTACACAGTTCTGAACATGCAAACACCTGCAGATCCCAGATCACAGTTTCTGACACTGATATCTGTTTGGATTAGAGATCAAAACAAATTATTGCAGCTGAATCCATACCCTGCAACTTCTTGATTTAAATATTCCTTCAGGCCACTTGAGAATGACACCTTTATGTAACTTCCTTGATTCTTTAAACTCAATTTTCTTTCTAGTCGGAGAGTTACAGGTTGAAATTCAAGGTGGAAGGTAAAAAAAGAAGTAAAGTAAAACAACAGGAACCCACCAAGGTCAGGCAAACAAGCAACAACTCAACCATTCTTTTTTCAAGGAACATTGTTGATAATAGTTACCCAAAATATCAGCATGAACTGGAAAAATAACAGTTTTAATTGAGTACCTCGAGTGAGCGGTTTGATGGCACCAGCAGTTGTTTAAACAGTGGTTTGTGCAATCTCAGTGTTTTAGTTTGAGGCTTTTTATTGTGAAGCTAAACCAGAGTTTCAGTTTCTTAAAAGTGCATAATATAGACTCAAGAGACCAACAGTTATTTTTTATCTGGGGGCCTGCTTTCAACTAGGCTCATTGAGATTATTTTAGACCAGCCACATTCATTGAGGGGAGAAAACATTTAATGTCGTGTCAACTAACACCTTTTAGCATTGATCTACTTTCATTTACAGTTTGTTTGAAATTTGACCAAAGCCACAGGCAGCAGAAATGACAAAATTAGGGCCAAAATATGACCCTGTTAAAATAGCTTTGAAATTATGACAATTTTTCTTTGTATATATAACAGGTGCATTTGTAGATCTGTCCTGTGTGAATTCAAGTGCCCTGAACAGATGCAAACTTTGCTTATGCTTTGGGCCAGCTTTCTATAGGGTATTAGGTTTTTAGAAAGGAACAAAATGTTACAACCATTCAACCACAAAAATTCCTGAAGATCCACTTTAAAAGACAAAAAGAAAGGCGGTTGGCTTCAAAGGGAAGTATTCAGGAATAGCGAAAGACAAATCAATTATGGACAAGTACTTATTTTTGCAGATGATTGGGTTGTGAAGTCAGCAATATATTCAAAAGGCACTATAAAAGTTTAGAATATTTAAGAAATGTTAACATTGCACATTGATAACATACACTATTGGGATAAATGTTTGTATTTCAGTCATTCCAGCACTACTTTGTCTCATTTGGTAATTATAAATCGGATTGAGCAAAGACCACATGTAGGGTTCCTTAAGGCTTCATTTGTGTGCCACATTTATTCAGTATCTACAAACTCAGGTTATACTGCAACATGTTTTAGCATATATATGCTGATGACATATTTATATTTCTGTCATCACATGATCACACACCATTATAATCACTGAATAAATTTGTCCTTGCTATCGTAGGGTCAGGATTTCCTCCAGCTTAATGCAGAAAAGACAGAACTCCCTTTTTTGGGTGCAAAAGTGCATATTTAGAGAACAGCACTATAGAGTCAACGAGACTAATGATGATAGAGCATGCAGAAACATTGGTGTCATTATTGACTCACACCTACATTTCAACCAAACAGGCAGCTGCAGTGCATCCAACATGCTGCTGTCAGTGTCCTGACCAACACAAAGTGTAGCATATCACACTAGTCCTTAAATCACTGCATTGGCTTCCTGTTTTTATCAAGTCATCACAGAACCCAACTCAACGAGAGAGGCAGCATTTAATTTCTATGTTACTCATCTCTCTAACCAACTCTCTGAATACCTGAGATGTCAAAACATATTTGTTCACAAGCTCTTATTCATGAAGTTAAAACATCACTTTATCAGTTAATTTTTTTTGTCTTGGTTATTTTCTTTTTTTTTTTATATAGTAACGTTTATTTCTGTTTATGTCATGTTTACATTTGGCTCTTATTTCATATGTAGTCTATTTCTTGTTTTTCATGTCATTTACCTCTTTGCTTCTGTTCCTTTGTTTTCCTGTATGGTGCTATACAAACAAGCTTGCCTTGCCTTAAAAGATGGTTCAAATATACCCATACAACAACTGAAAATCTGTGTCTGGACTTCATTTATATTGTGCCCCCACTGACGTCTACCAGCTCCCATTTGCATAACAAATTTTAAACACAAGAAGTCTAATGCTGAATAAATGTATAGTAATACGCACCTGTACCACTCCAATCCCTTGTCGTAGTTGCGGTCAAAGAAGTGCGGCTCTGCTCCCACCGCCCTGATGTCTGGGTGCAGGCGCAAAAACTCCAGCAGCGCCCGGGTCCCTCCTTTCTTCACCCCGATTATGATGGCCTGGGGCAACTTTTTACTCTCCGTCTCATTAAGGAAACCTGACATGGCGGTATCATCCAGCGTCTTCGCCTCGCCTCTCACTTCGTCCCACTCGTCTCCTCTGCTGTCCAACTCATTCTCGTTATTCAGCAAGTCCCTGGACGCTCCCAGAGAAGAGCCTCGATTGTCAGTCGCGGCGTCGTTCTCGCGTCTGCTCACCGAGCCGTACGCCAGGTTTGGGACTGTAGAGCAGTAGCCAACGCAGCAGTATATCATGTAGAACCAGAGGGACAACATGATGCAGAAAACAAAGAGTTTATTCCTCACGTGGGATGATGGCACAACATGTAAACTGTGCAAAAGCGGACTATATTCCATAGGAACTCCGTGGAAAAGTTAGACTCCAGCTTTAAGGCATCTTGATGTCGCAGCCTGACTCATCTGACGTGGTTGAAATCCTGTGCGCAATTTTCCAAAACACAATTTATGATCAGAATGGAAAGGAAAATAGAAAAACATGTGGTAGACGCCTTTTTCTTCAAACATGATCTGAGAGACACAGGTTATTTACTTTTTATTTCTAAATGTGTGAAAACATATATTCAAGGTATCACTAGTTGATCGACAGCCTGTGCGCAATTGACTTTGTCTCCCTTCACTTGTTCCCAGTGTGAGCGCTTAACCAGAGAGGCACTAATTATTAACTGTGTCAAACGCAAGAGAATCAGACATCGAATCGTTTCCGGTGCGACCCGCCAAACTAAAAGCAACCAGATGTGATTTTCAGAGGAATAAAAACTAATTCTTAGTGAATTATAGCCTGCTAACCACTATTTGTACAGGAGGCATGTTAATATGTGATTATAATTAGACATCTATTGTAGCTGAAAATTACAATTGATTAATTAATTAAATAAATAATGGCTTTTATGCAAATTAATTAAGAAATTAAAACAAATAACAACTGTTATTGAAAGTTTGACGTACCAAAATCATACTGCTAACCTCTTATGCTTACTATATTTACACACAGCCCCCAGAGTATGAATTTCTGTGCAAAAGAATCAATAATTAGACTTGTTTGATTTTGAAAGATGAATGTCATGCTGCCTAATCGTATCTGCTTGATGCAAACACTTAGACAAATGCAGTCTATAAAGTATATAAACTGCAGTGTAACATATAGCTAATAGCTAAATTCTAAAATGTATATACAGGGTTTGGACAATGAAACTGAAACACCTGGTTTTAGACCACAATAATTTATTAGTATGGTGTAGGGTCTCCTTTTGCGGCCGATACAGCATCAATTCGTCTTGGGAATGACAAATACAAGTCCTGCACAATGGTCAGAGGGATTTTAAGCCATTCTTCTTGCAGGATAGTGGCCAGGTCACTACGTGATACTGGTGGAGGAAAACGTTTCCTGACTCGTTCCTCCAAAACACCCCAAAGTGGCTCAATAATATTTAGATCTGGGGACTGTGCAGGCCATGGGAGATGTTCAAACTTCACTTTCATGTTCATCAAACCAATCTTTCACCAGTCTTGCTGTGTGTATTGGTGCATTGTCATCCTGATACACGGCACCGCCTTCAGGATACAATGTTTGAACCATTGGATGCACATGGTCCTCAAGAATGGTTCGGTGGTCCTTGGCAGTGACGCGCCGTTCTAGCACAAGTATTGGGCCAAGGGAATGCCATCATATGGCAGCCCAAACCATCACTGATCCACCCCCATGCCTCACTCTGGGCATGCAACAGTCTGGGTGGTATGCTTCTTTGGGGCTTCTCCACACCGTAACTCTCCCGGATGTGGGGAAAACAGTAAAGGTGGACTCATCAGAGAACAATACATGTTTCACATTGTCCACAGCCCAAGATTTGCGCTCCTTGCACCATTGAAACCGACGTTTGGCATTGGCATGAGTGACCAAAGGTTTGGCTATAGCAACCCGGCCGTGTATATTGACCCTGTGGAGCTCCCGACGGACAGTTCTGGTGGAAACAGGAGAGTTGAGGTGCACATTTAATTCTGCCGTGATTTGGGCGGCCGTGGTTTAACGTTTTTTGGATACAATCCGGGTTAGCACCCAAACATCCCTTTCAGACAGCTTCCTCTTGCGTCCACAGTTAATCCTGTTGGATGTGGTTCGTCCTTCTTGGTGGTATGCTGACATTACCCTGGATACCGTTGCTCTTGATACATCACAAAGACTTGCTGTCTTGGTCACAGATGCGCCAGCAAGACGTGCAACAACTATTTGTCCTCTTTTGAACTCTGGTATGTCACCCATAATGTTGTGTGCATTTCAATATTTTGAGCAAAACTGTGCTCTTACCCTGCTAATTGAACCTTCACACTCTGCTCTTACTGGTGCAATGTGCAATCAATGAAGACTGGCTACCAGGCTGCTCCAATTTAGCCATGAAACCTCCCACACTAAAATGACAGGTGTTTCAGTTTCATTGTCCAACCCCTGTATATATGTATAGTCTTCTTTAAAGCAAATTGTCAAAATTTAAACCACTATAAAAGTCAGGATTTGTCTGTTGTCATGAGCAGAGGAAGAGATCATTTCATTATAAATTTGTGTTTGATTTCAACTTATCAATATTCTGTTTCCTAAATGATGAATTAATGGACAAACCGTTACTGTTGACTGAATCAAAATATGTAGTATACAAATAAGTTAAAATTTAAAACACTTGACATTTCCAACAATGATTAATTTTTCAACGCTTATCGCTGCTTATTACAGATTAGAAATGTTTCTGCAAAGAGATCAGGTTAATTAGAATTTAATGATCTGATACCAGCTGAGAACAGAATAAAAATGCGCCAGCTGTTTGGCAACGTCACACAGTATAGTAGGATGACTGTTTGACTTGGTCAGAGTCAACTGGGCTTAACATTATCACTGATCGCTCTCGTAATTTCCCCAAATGTGAACATGCAGTTAAACAAAAACAAACATTATCAGCTGATTTCAGGGATCCATAAAGGTTTATCATTTACCAGAGGAGGCTGTGGACGTGCAACCTTTGCAGTTTCTAGTAATGCTGAGGATGTGTTATTCTGAATTTTCAAATGACATCAAAAAAGTTTGCTGGGGGCATCTGTGTTAACACCTCTTTTTGGAGCAGGGTCAAAGGCCTTCAGTTCCTCTGCACCCCTGAGCTGGCAAAGGATTAACGGGATTACCCTAGAGCTGCCACGTCACTCAGAGTTTCACCAGAAACAGCCCTGCCCCCTCCATCTAAGCCCCTTATCACATCTATGTCAGATGCTGCTATATGTAATATACTACCTTGTGTGTGTGTGTCTTTTGTAAGCCTAATAGTTGCTTTTACACAGTGCATGAGCACAGATAACCAGGTAATGAAAAAGCGTGCATCTAGGGATTTGTTTGACCTAGACAAGTATTTATAGGAACCTTTCTACTGTGTTTGTGTTTGCACTGTTAGATTGCAACAATCTGAGTTGAATCTGAATTGCTAAAGTTTTAAAGTATTGTGTGATCATGTCAAAAGAGTTATTTTACCCAGTGATACATTTTTAATCATACAAATTAAAGATACAATCAATTTGTATCATTTTATTCAAAATTAACATCAGAGTAAAAGAAAAATGTCAGAAAATGCAACAAATAGAGCAACTCCAAACCTATTTTTAAAAAATGCGGCATCTATGGAAGAGTGGCAAGACTGTTCAACCACTGAAAGAAAGACAGAATATTTCTGCAGTTTGGCACACCCCAAGTATGGGACACAGCAAATGTGTGAAAAAGGTGCAATGTTTTGTTTAGACCAAACTTCAACTCTTTGGGCCACACACACACAGAATGACGTGTGTTGATGAAAAATAGCACTTATCATCACCCTGAACACACCGAACCCATAATGAATCATGGTGGTGGTAGTATCATGCTGAGGGAATGCTTTTCATTAGCATGGAAGCAGTCAGGTACAGAGCAATGCTGATAGAAAAAAAATGTATTTATTTGTAAAATAAATAACTGAAAATCATTCAGTATTATCCAATTTCTCGTTGGCCAAACACTGAAAATCCTAATAAAATACATTTATATATTTGTTTGTTACTTGACAAACTAAAAACTTTCAGGGTTATTAATACTTTTCCTTTGCATTTTTGTTTAAATATTATGGGTTATTCACAATGCAGTAAAAATAAATGATAATTAGGAAGTAATTAGGTCATTTATTTAGAACTGAAACAACACCTAAACATTTTACAGAGTTTAAAACCATTTTTAGTTGCATTGCTTCAAACACTGAGCTTCAGGTTTCCAAGTAAGAACAAAATTCACCTGCAGCAGACGCTCAGAAGACAAACACGCAGCATGTAAGCAGGTACATACACCCTGTAAAGATTTCAGAAAGGCGTGCCTTCACTAATTTATTTCATCCATCATGAGCGTCTGCTCTCTCTGCGTCACCACATAAGGGCTGAGGAGAAGCCAACACTGAAGGAAGTGCTTGACTTGGTCTGAAATTACACAAACTGAACTCTTTTAACGTGCAGCACCTCAGGAGCCTAAACAAATGACATAAACAGCACTTAGCTCATACATAAAAGCCAGACAGTAAAATAAAGGTCTGCAGCTGGACACACTGATCTTTTAGTCATGAATGCTAGTGTGTGTTGTCTGCTGTACTGTGTAATATAAACAGATGTGAAATGGTCTCACCCTTGTCTGTTACGAGTCTGAAATTTTGTTTTTTAAATCAATATTATTCAAGAATATCATTGCAAACTGCTTGCATAGTGATGCGTGCTTATACCTGATCTTACTTCTCACCTTTTCTCATCAGTATGCTTTCTGCATCCAGTTTTCAGTATTCCAGCAGTTGTGTGAATAAAGAGGAAGGTAGGTGGAAATGAAAGCCATCTGTGCTCCTGTGAGCTGCTGTGTGAGCAGTTAAAATATGCTGTAACTTCTGACTAGACCATGTAGTCTAATATGCAAACAAGCATAAACAGTCCTCACGCTGCTCTGCAGCAGGGACGCTGGAGATGTTGGAGATCAGAACCAGTTAAAGGGGTAAAGAGGATGGATGATCTCACCGTGCACTCTGTCCCAGAAAGAACAAACAAAAGCAAACAACAGCATCAACGGACTGAGCCTCACACACGCAAAGCCTTGAACCTAATGACAGGATTATTAGGTGAGCTGAGAGACAGATCAACGCTGCTCTGTCTCCATTAGTCCTCCATCAAGGTCTTGAGCTCCAGCTAAAGCCATTTAAGGTGCCTATAAATGCTCCAGGGCCCTTCTACAGACCATCTTATCTTTTCTTAAGGAATGAATGTAGCCTGAGCGGATTCCTTACTTGATCCTTTGGAAAAAGTCTTATCCCTTGCTCATATCCCTCTGGATACAGAGGAAGCCATTTGGCAGGTTAGAATGCTCAAAGTGGCTTAGATTTTCTGGTTGTGCTAAGTCTTGCATAAGGTTTATGCTCTAACTCTTTTACAGGTTACTAGAAGAGGCATTCATATCTTCTTCCATTGATTTGCATCCTGATTTGGAACATGTGTTGGTTGACTTTAATGTACTTTCCTATACAAAAGAAAAAACGTGTTGCAGTAAACTCAGATTTTTTCTTTTGGCAAATATTTACAAAACTATATATTATTCTGTGTTTTTTTTCTGTCCAGTTTCTCTCCAAAGTTGCTTCATAAGCAAATAGAAAGGTTGTGCACTCTTTATGGGGTTGTTTGAATCTTCTTTTGCAACATTCAGATGGTTCACAGGTTCAGTCTCAAGGGTGGAGTGTCTGCTATGCTGCAATTTTATCACCTCACTTTCATGCCTATTTTAGGTTAAACTGGACAATTCTGTCTTAAAGAAGAAAACCCATGGGCTCCCTCAACAGATTTATGAGTCTAAATTAAATACTTTGATGGCAGTTAATCATTCACTGTCTACTTTTTCATTTCCGTTGTGTTCCAACAGTGCCTTACAAAAGTATTCATAAAAAACAAACAAACAACAAACAGATTTTTCGTGTGAATGGCCAATAGTTGTCCTGTCAACAAATTCTCCCACCTGAGTTTTCTATCTCAGCAGCTCCTCCAGAGTGAATTGGCTGTATTTCTGATTAATGGCTCTCGAAGCTCATTCTATCAGTTTATTTAGATGGCCATGTCTTGATAGGTTTGCATTGGTGCCTGAATCAAACTGTGCTCCATGAGATTTTCAAACCTTGAGATTTTATTAAATTAACTAACCCTGCTTTAAACTTCTCCCAACTTTATCCCTGAGTTCCTTGGTCTTCATGTTGTTGTTTGTTTCATAATGTTCTCTAACAAACCTCTGAGGCCTTCATGAAACAGCTACATTAATCTGAAAATGTAACTAAAAATAGGTGGACTCTGTTTACTAATTACGCAGTGTCTGAGAGCAACAGATTGCACTCGATTTTATTAAGCGGTATTAGAATAAACGGAGCAAAACTAATAAAACCAGGAATACATTTTTATTGTGCATATACAGGCACATCTCAAAAAATTTGAATATCATGAAAAAGTTCCAAGATTTTTGTCACTTTCTTCAAAAAATAAAGTGAAACCAATTTTCTGAAAGACTGAATAGTAGGTTTTCCCGTAAGCCATATTCATCAATATTACAAAAAATAAAGGCTTGAAATATTTAATTCTATGTGTAATGAATCTATACAATATATGACTTTTATTTCAAGGATATGCATTTTTTTAATGTACCTACAGCAGCTTTATAATTTTTAAAAGTAACATTTATGATGATATATGATCATTTATTTTAATGTAACTTGTCCCCATCAGAAAAAAGAGGCAATTCTTTTCAGTCAGTTAGTCAGTCAGTCATTTTCTACCGCTTATTCCATAGTGGGTCACGGGGAAGCTGGTGCCTATCTCCAGCAGTCTATGGGCGAGAGGCGGGGTACACCCTGGACAGGTCGCCAGTCCATCACAGGGCAACACACATGCAACCATACACACACCTAAGGGCAATTTAGAGTGACCAATTAACCTAACAGGCATGTTTTTGGACTGTGGGAGGAAGCCGGAGTACCCGGTGAGAACCCACGCATGCACGGGGAGAACATGCAAACTCCATGCAGAAACTCCTAGGACCTTCTTGCTGCAAGGCAACAGTGCTACCAACTGCGCCACCGTGCAGCCCGCAATTCTTTTCAATTTAATTCAATTCAGTTTATTTATATTGCGGCAATTCACAACACATGTCATCTCAAGGCACTTTACAAAGTCAATTCAATTGAATCATGCAGATTTTAAGTTTGTTATTAATATTCATCAGTGATTCTTACTGGGTGGCACAAATCTAACAAAGCCTAATATACTGTTCTATGATTTAGAATGAATAATTTGATCTTTATTTTCAGCCAGTATTTATTTTTCTGCAAAAAATGCAGTAGATCAGCATCACTAAGCTCACATAAAAACAGAACTGTGGCCAGGAAAAAATTCTCACTGTAGCATGTCTGCGTGGAGGAGCTTTAAAGATGCATTACTCTGCACATTCCCACTGCTTCTCCTTCCTGATGCTTTTGGTTTAACATTCCTCATGTGCTTCATCCCTCATTCCTCTTTCCCAATCTGTCTAGATTACAAGTACGCTCAGATCTTGAGAAAACCTGGACGACTGTTGCTGTATCTAAAGATTCTTTGTGCTTGGTGCTCAGTACAAAATCTCAAGGTGCTGAGCAACATCCACTGTCCAACTCCATGCTTTTCAAAGCCTTGGCAGCTGTCAGACTGGAACAGGGCCCCTCTGATCGAGGGTAAAGCAAGGTTCCCAGAGCCCCGGGGGTCCTCTGTCATCAAAGGTAGATTATGACAAGGTCAATCAGAGGGAGTCCAAGAGTATGTGATCATTATATCCATTAGTTATGACTGTGACGTGTCAACATTTGTGACAGGGTTTTTTATGTAACATAAAGCCAAAAATATTAACTGTTGATACCTGATATTTACATAAGCTGTATAAAAAAACAAATTTTTCACTGTCCGATGTTAAATCAGATTAAATATTTCCTATTTTGAGCAGTTAGCAAATGCCAGGATATAGTGTTTTGTGTGGGTCCTCACCGGGTACTCCGGCTTCCTCCCACAGTCCAAAGACATGCCTGTTAGGTTAATTGGTCTCTCTAAATTGCCCTTAGGTGTATGAATGAGTGTGTGCATGGTTGTCTGTGTGTTGCCCTGCGATGGACTGGCGACCTGTCCAGGGTGAACCCCGCCTCTCGCCCATAGACTGCTGGAGATAGGCACCAGCTTCCCCGCGACTCACTATGGAATAAGCGGTAGAAAATGACTGTTTTTTAAATCTTCTTTAAAGTCAGTGGTTTACATACACCAAGCTTACTATGCCTTTAAACAAATTGAGGACCCTCAGACAATTATATAACGTTATAGGCTTCTGATAGGTGAACTCAGCATTTGAAATGAATGAACGCACACTTGCAGATGTATTGTATTGTGAGGCGACACCTCAAAGACATTGCCTCTTTGTGTGATATCATAGAACAATCAAAAGATATCATCCAAGATATAGGAAGAGTAATGTGGACCTCCACAGGTCTTGTTTATCCTTTATGAGTTAAATGATTACGTATCTGCAAGTATAAACAGCATGAATGTCCTGCCATTTAGAAAAGGGACTGTGTTCTTTGTCCCAGAGATGAACTTGTTAAGGTTCAAATAAGTGTGTCAACGCCGGAACTACAGCAAAACACAAAGCAAAGACGTTGTCTGAAGTAGGTAAGACAATGTTATTATTCACGGCAAAATCACTCTATACCAACATGGGCTCAAAGGCCATTTTGAGAGGAAATAAACATTTGAGTTATCAATAGCTCACAGGGAGAAAGACCTTCATTTTCGGAGCCATCTTTTGTGGTTTGAAGAACCTAAAAATGAAGTGTTTTTTCATAAAGACAAGCATTACGTTTGGAGGGAAAGGAGGAAACCTTGCAGAGTGAGAACATCACGCTGGGAAGTATGGGGTTTGACAGCATCATGCTGTGGATTTAGTTTGCTGCAGGATAGATTAGTGCTCTTCAGAAGATAAATGGTTCTATGACAAAGACCATTGTGCAGATATATTCAAGTAACATCTTAAAGCTTGGGTACAAATGGGTCTTCCAAATGGACAATGATCTTAAACATACAGCCAAACTGCTTACAAAGTGGCTTAAAAATAACAAAGTCAATCATTTAACGTGCCATCCCAACACCCTGATTTCAATCTAATAGAAATTGTATGAGCAGAGCTGATGTGGTGTGTGTGAGCAAGGCAGTGTAAAAAACTGACTTACCTGTTCTGTTAGGAGAAATGGGCCTAAACTCAAGCAAACGTCCACATTCTTGTTGTGGAATCATGTTTAGTGATAATACCCAAAACATTTCACCCAACTTGTATATCCATCCATCCATTCATTTTGTATATCCGCTTCTTCCATACTGGGTCACGGGGGAGCTGGTGCCTATCTCCAGTTGAGATGACAGGGTACACCCTGAAAGGTCGCCAGTCCATCGCAGCCAACTCGTACAGTTTAGAGACATTTTTGACTAATTATCTTGCTCATTCATTCATTTAACAAACGTAAATCATTTTGTTAATCCAAACTGATCTAAAACATAACGTGTTTAGTCTGATTTAATGTCAATCTGTAAGGAGAAAATCTTGTGCCTTTGTTTACAGTGTATGTAAATATCAAGTTAAAATGTATGTCAGAGTCATTGTAATGCCATGAGTAGGCACTTGAATATAGAACGTATATCAATAGTTGCACTAACCCTGCCTTATTCCTTCTGAACAACAATCTTTGCAATCTCAGAGTTGCAAAAGCAATTATCTCAAAACGTAGCATGAATGCAATCATAGAGCTGTACTTCAAGACATTTCCAAGTTAAATAAATCCAAAAATAACTTAGCAGACATGAAACGGATCCTTCAAATGCACTGATAAAACACACAATTAGAAAATTTCCATTTAATTTCGTTTCAGTCACGTAGCTGTCCTATCTGTTGATTGTGCTCTCTGCAGAAGACCTGCACAGCTGAAATGAAGTAAAGCTGGTTTGTGGGAAGTCGTCAACCCCCTGAGGAGGAAACAAGACAAACATGATAAGAAGCTGTCTGTAAAATTACAGACTTCAGGCAGCTCTTAATTGAGTTCAGTTCAGGGTTGAGAAAAATAAGGTCAGTTCATCACTTAAGCTCTTCCAAGGAGGGTGATGCCTCCTGCATTCCTGCACAGCAAAAGAGACTGATAACTACACTGAACTCAATGTTTGCAAAAACAAATCTATAAAAGACAATCATATCTTTGCTGGAATTTATTAGCAGAAAAACATTAGTTATTATGTTGACACACTGCAGCACTCTAAGCAAACAATGAGAAAACTGATGCCAAAAAAATCATCATTGGATTCATTCTTTTTGAAACTGCTCATGAAATTCGGATAAACCACTGTAAATCTATAAATCAGTGCACTGCAGAGACTTTAAACCCTGTTTTGATACCTAAAACTCAACAGCTAAACTCTACAAGAACAAAGATTAATAAAAACACAAGTAACAATTGCCCTACATTTGTAATTGGTTAAGCATTTTGAGACCTCTGAATAATGTTTTTGTTGTTAAAGATTTAGGCTGTAACAACAAAAACATGTTACAACTTTCCAAGCCGGTGCAAGAAAGCACTATTGGCGTACCACATTCCCTTTTCCTTTTCCCATAGTTTATGAGCAATCAGCAGCATGCAAGCAGCATCTTGAGTGTAAATCTTTTCATTGCAAGTGGCTGCCATCGCATCGAGGAGCTGGCTGGTCCCTCAGGTTGCTCTGCTCGCATCATAAATCCTCAAGCATCTGAGGTCAATCTGTCTTTCACATCCATGAAATACCAAGGCTGCCTTAAGGCCGTGGTTTCCAAATGTTGGTCTCATATCAAATGTCCGGTGTGCGTGGGTGTGCACGTATATGTATTCTAGCATTCTGCTGGAATACATTTTAGTGCAAGGATTTTTTTCCAATCGGCACCTGCAACAATATGAAAATCTAGAGTTAATAGATGCTGTCGTTCTTTACAAAAGTTTAATATATCCCTCAGAAACTGCAAGACAATGTTCAACCAAAGAGATTTCTTTTCTAGTGGCAGAATCTAGTGAACAGCTGATCTTTAAAGACAAGTTACCTTATTTGCAGTTTTTCTTTTTTTAGTTGTCTTGAGGATAGCGGTCTCACGATTGTTATGCTAATTTTATTCTCAGAAGATTAAAAATTTGTAAAAAAAAAAAAAAAGCACAAAGCAGCTGAAAACATTTATGAAATTTGCCAAAGAGTGACAGCATTAGTCACAGAGCACTCCAAAATGACAAAATTAGTGATAACAAAGTCCCAGCTTAATGTAAGGGTGTAAGCCAAGGATGTATATGGTGATATATCCTGTGGTGAGCCTTGTTAACCATTTATTTCCCACAATAGCAAATCAACAAATAGTCATTAAAAAATAGATTTTTTTCAGTATTTAGGCAGATCTACTTTCTGTTCCTATTCTGACCAGCATTTTTGCTCTGATGTGCACAGCCATTGATTTAAGAAATCAATTTTTGGATGTTGGCATACATTTAGTAGTGACAGAGGACACACAAAAGTAAATAATCATGTTAAAGAAATGCATGTTCTAACCTGAAAATTGTATCCTCACAAACAACACCAGGTGACCCTGGTGTAATCTGACTGCTGACTTTGCTAGAACTATCTATCATCACTGTGGTATGAACTGTGTGGTACCCTTGTTCTTCCTTGGCTTGGTTGAAGCCAATATTTTCTGTTTTTCAGACATTACCTTTTTGCAGAACAAATTGCTTAATATTCCTATTTACTTTCATAAAGCTCATCCACATTTCCGGTTTAGAGGATGTTTGAAGAAATGTGAGAATGCTCACTGAATACTTTTCCTTGAACAGCCCTACATTCATTTGAATTGGTGCCATTTAGTGCCACACATGAAATTTTAAAAAAGAAAGAATATTATTGCATCATTAAACAATACTTGAGTCATAAATCCATAAATGAACTACATTTTAGAAAAGTCTAAATAAAAAACTCCCATTTTTTAAAGTGTGTGTGAGCCTACAGGTTCTAAATCTGCAACAAAAAAGGAAACCTCAATAAAAATTTTAGGAAAACAATAAGAGGTTTTTTGCAAATAATGGGTAAGTTGTTCATCAATGCACTGTTTTTTCAAATATAATTTCAGTGAAATCAGACAGTTATAAATATCCAGCTCAAAAGTACTACAAATCTCCATGTATACAGGTCCTTCTCAAAAAATTAGCATATTGTGATAAAGTTCATTATTTTCCATAATGTCATGATGAAAATTTAACATTCATATATTTTAGATTCATTGCACACTAACTGAAATATTTCAGGTCTTTTATTGTCTTAATACGGATGATTTTGGCATACAGCTCATGAAAACCCAAAATTCCTATCTCACAAAATTAGCATATCATTAAAAGGGTCTCTAAATGAGCTATGAACCTCATCATCTGAATCAATGAGTTAACTCTAAACTCCTGCAAAAGATTCCTGAGGCCTTTAAAACTCCCAGCCTGGTTCATCACTCAAAACCCCAATCATGGGTAAGACTGCCGACCTGACTGCTGTCCAGAAGGCCACTATTGATACCCTCAAGCAAGAGGGTAAGACACTGAAATAAATTTCTGAACAAATAGGCTGTTCCCAGAGTGCTGTATCAAGGCACCTCAGTGGGAAGTCTGTGGGAAGGAAAAGGTGTGGCAGAAAACGCTGCACAACGAGAAGAGGTGACCGGACCCTGAGGAAGATTGTGGAGAAGGGCCAATTCCAGACCTTGGGGGACCTGCGGAAGCAGTGGACTGAGTCTGGAGTAGAAACATCCAGAGCCACCGTGCACAGGCGTGTGCAGGAAATGGGCTACAGGTGCCGTATTCCCCAGACCTGGGCTACAGAGAAGCAGCACTGGACTGTTGCTCAGTGGTCCAAAGTACTTTTTTCGGATGAAAGCAAATTCTGCATGTCATTCGGAAATTAAGGTGCCAGAGTCTGGAGGAAGACTGGGGAGAAGGAAATGCCAAAATGCCAGAAGTCCAGTGTCAAGTACCCACAGTCAGTGATGGTCTGGGGTGCCGTGTCAGCTGCTGGTGTTGGTCCACTGTGTTTTATCAAGGGCAGGGTCAATGCAGCTAGCTATCAGGAGATTTTGGTGCACTTCATGCTTCCATCTGCTGAAAAGCTTTATGGAGATGAAGATTTCATTTTTCAGCACGACCTGGCACCTGCTCACAGTGCTAAAACCACTGGTAAATGGTTTACTGACCATGGTATCACTGTGCTCAATTGGCCTGCCAACTCTCCTGACCTGCACCCCATAGAGAATCTGTGGGATATTGTGAAGAGAACGTTGAGAGACTCAAGACCCAACACTCTGGATGAGCTAAAGGCCGCTATCGAAGCATCCTGGGCCTCCATAAGACCTCAGCAGTGCCACAGGCTGATTGCCTCCATGCCATGCCGCATTGAAGCAGTCATTTCTACAAAAGGATTCCCGACCAAGGATTGACTGCATAACTGTACATGATTATTTGAAGGTTGACGTTTTTTGTATTAAAAACACTTTTCTTTTATTGGTCGGATGAAATATGCTAATTTTGTGAGATAGGAATTTTGGGTTTTCATGAGCTGTATGCCAAAATCATCCGTATTAAGACAATAAAAGACCTGAAATATTTCAGTTAGTGTGCAATGAATCTAAAATATATGAATATTAAATTTTCATCATTACATTATAGAAAATAATGAACTTTATCCCAATATGCTAATTTTTTGAGAAGGACCTGTAGATCCCCCAGACACAGAAGACATTTGCTCTGAATTCAAAGTCTCCTCCAAGCCAAACTCTGCATTTATGTAATGTGTTTGCAAGTACATACATGCATTAGCTTTCAACTCTACAGCTTCAGCTTGCCACACCCTAACAAAGACTTACCGAATTGACTTCAACACAGTTGCATGCCAGGAACTTTGTATTATAATAAGTCTTGAAACGTCAAAGAGGCAGGCAGAGGCAAAAACATGTCACTACAGTGAAATATGAGGTCTTTTAATCATAATAAGATGGTACAAAGCAATCAAGATATTTTTTTATGATATTAAGAAGTCATAACTGTCACTTGAGTCATCAAAATTGCAAAGTGAGGTTTAGGTGTCAAATCAATCAACCAGCAAGACCAAATAATCACAGCTTTTCAATTTTTATCGTGCAAGTTGTTTTTTGTACGCTCCAATAATCTTCGTAGTTTTAAAACTTTAAGTTGTAATTGTTGTCGTGAGTTATTTGTTTCTAGTCTGAGTACGTATACAGAATCACCAAAGCACTGTAGCATGATTTAGTTAGGCTGCAAGTGAACTGACAGCCAGAGTATTTTTTGCTACCTTACAGAATGATGGGAAATTTCTTGAAAGATTTGAGAACATTTTCAAGGTTTTCTCCTCATATATTTTTAAAGGTGACTCCTGCTCAGGCACAGCCTTATTATCTCTAACAGCATGGTTATATCTTAGTAAATCTTTGTTCTGTCTGGTGAAAGATAACACCTCAATTGCTGATGTCAGCCCCATCTTATCAAATCATGTCATCGCCTTTCTGTATAAATAGAATCCATAAATTCCAAAACTAAAACTAACAAGGTCTCTTCTTTTGTCCAAAGCGGTGCTTCTTTTTGTCCTTTAGTCACATTTGTGTACTTCAGGTTGCACTGTCCAGCACACTATCCCAGGGTTTAATAACCAGTTTGAGTCTTCACACTTTAGTTTAGTTTGCAAGCAGACCTGCATTTAGTATGGCTAAGAGGTGTGCATGATAACCATCATTTTGTGCAACTTGATGCTTGTTAAAACAGTCCTTGTAGTTTAGACCTATAATACCTCTGTCTCTCAGATGTCACATTGTTTAAATTAGGGATGGCGCCGGGCTTGCTGAGGCTTATTTTGGCTCCAGATGACTCTTTAAAAACAAACTGCAAGCCTGGTTTCAGCTCTCAGACTCACCTGAAAGGAATTGTTGATAGTGGAAAACGTTGTTTTGCATAATTAGACTTTGTAAAACAAGAATATTTGTGATTAAGAAAGGGCTTTCAAACGTGGTGTTGAATGTCCGCACACAGTGCCTTTCAAAACCATTCAGACCTCTTGCACTTTTTCACATTTTGTCGTACTCGTACTCGTCTTCCGCTTTATCCGGGACCGGGTCGCGGGGGCAGCAGACTCAGCAGAGACGCCCAGACGTCCTTCTCCCCAGACACCTCTTCCAGCTCCTCCGGGGGGAGCCCAAGGCGTTCCCAGGCCAGCCAAGAGACATAGTCCCTCCAGTGTGTCGTGGGCCTCCTCCCGGCGGGACGTGCCTGGATCACCTCCCGAGGAAGTCGTCCAGGAGGCATCCGGTATAGATGCCCGAGCCACCTCAACTTGCTCCTCTCGATGTGGAGGAGCCAGGAGCAGCGGCTGTACTCCGAGCTCCTCACCCTATCTCTAAGGGATGCCTGGCCACCCTACGGAAGAAGCTCATTTCAGCCGCTTGTATGCGGGATCTCGTTCTTTCGGTCATGACCCAAAGTTCATGGCCATAGGTGAGGGTAGGAACGTAGACCGACCGGTAAATTGAGAGCTTCGCTTTTCGGCTCAGCTCTCTCTTCACCACAATGGACCGGCACAGCGCTCCCATTACTGTGGCAGCTGCACCGATCCGTCTTTGGATCTCCCGCTCCATTCTTCCCTCACTTGTGAACAAGACCCCGAGATACTTAAACTCCTCCACTTGAGGCAGGAACTCCCCTCCAACCTGAAGAGGACAAGCCACCCTTTTCCGGTCAAGAACCATGGACTCGGACTTGGAGGAGCTGATCTTCATCCCAGCCGCTTTACACTCAGCTGCGAACCGCCCCAGTGCATGCTGTAGGTCTTGGCTAGAGGGGGCCAGCAGGACCACGTCATCTGCAAAAAGAAGAGACGAAATCCTCTGGTCCCCAAACCAGACCCCCTCCGGCCCTTGGCTGCGCCTAGAAATCCTGTCCATAAAAGTTATGAACAGGACCGGTGACAAAGGGCAGACCTGCCGGAGTCCAACATGCACCAGGAACAGGTCCGACTTAGTGCCAGCAATGCAAACCAAACTCCTGCTCCACTTGTATAGAGACCGGATGGCCCCTAATAAAGGGCCCCTGATTCCATACTCCTGGAGCACCCCCCACAAGGCATCACGAGGGACACAGTCGAATGCTTTCTCCAGGTCCACGAAATACATGTGGACCAGTTGGGCAAACTCCTATGAACCCTCGAGTACCCTGTAGAGGGTATAGAGCTGGTCCAGTGTTCCACGTCCGGGACGAAAACCACACTGCTCCTCCTGAAGCCGGGGTTCGACTATCGGCCGGACTCTCCTCTCCAATACTCTGGCATAGGCCTTACCAGGTAGGCTGAGGAGTGTGATCCCCCTGTAGTTGGAACGCACCCTCCAGTCACCCTTCTTATGTAGGGGGACCACCACCCCAGTCTGCCAATCCAGAGGCACTGTCCCTGACCGCCACGCAATGTTGAAGAGGCGTGTCAACCATGACAGCCCCACAACATCCAGAGATTTGAGGTACTCAGGGCAGATCTCATCCAATCCTGAAGCCCTGCCACCGCGGAGCTTTTTAACCACCTCGGTGACTTCAGCCCGGGTGATGAAAGAATCCAACCCCGAGTCCCCAGCCTCTGTTTCCACCAGGGAATGCGTGATGGCAGGATTGAGGAGATCCTCGAAGTACTCCTTCCACCGCCCGATAATGTTCCCAGTCGAGGTCAGCAGCTCCCCACCCCCACTGTAAACTGTGTTGGTGAAGTACTGCTTCCCCCTCCTGAGGCGCCGGACGGTTTGCCAGAATCGCTTCGGGGCCAACCAGTAGTCCTTCTACATGGCCTCGCCAAACTCCTCCCATGTCCGAGGTTTTGCCTCTGCCACTGCAAGGGCCGCAGCACGCTTGGCCCCACGGTACCCGTCAGCCGCCTCAGGAGTCCCACAAGCCAACCACAGCTGATAGGACTCCTTCTTCAGCTTGACAGCGTCCCTTACTGCCAGTGTCCACCACCAGGTTCGGGGAGTGCCGCCGCGACAGGCACCACAGACCTTACGGCCACAGCTATGGGCGGCAGCATCGACAATAGATGCGGAGAACATGGTCCACTCGGACTCTATGTCTCCAACATCCCTCGGAATCTGGTCAAAGCTCTCCCAGAGGTGAGAGTCGAATACATCCCTGGCCAAGGTGTCCGCCAGACGTTCCCAGCAGACCCTCACTATGCGCTTGGGCCTGCCAAGTCTGTCCGGCTTTCTCCTCGCCCAGCGGATCCAACTCACCACCAGGTGGTGATCAGTGGACAGCTCAGCACCTCTCTTCACCCGAGTGTCCAAAACATGCGGCCGAAGGTCTGATGATATGACAACAAAGTCGATCATTGACCTCCTGCCTAGGGTATCCTGGTGCCAAGTGCACTGATGGACACCCTTATGTTTGAACATGGTATTCATTATGGACAATCCGTGACTAGCACAGAAGTCCAATAACAAAACACCACTCGGTGTTTTGTCACA
The DNA here is from genome assembly GCF_021462225.1 of Girardinichthys multiradiatus. Taxonomy (NCBI): domain Eukaryota; kingdom Metazoa; phylum Chordata; class Actinopteri; order Cyprinodontiformes; family Goodeidae; genus Girardinichthys; species Girardinichthys multiradiatus. The sequence goes on from NC_061818.1 coordinate 26,557,130, forward strand.
TTACAATAAAAAACTTCAATGTATTTTACTGTGATTTTACTGGGTGGTTCTACAACTTGAGGGGATGTTTATTTGGAAAAATACTAACATACGCCTCACCAGTTTTTGCTTATCAAACCATGTATCATTATACTTCCACTTAAGGTCAGTGCAACTTTGTGTTTGTATATTACAAATTGCCATTAAAAAATCATTTAAATCATAAAGGATGTCATTAAAAATGTCAATAAAATACAGTAAAGTTTGTGCTTGTTTCATCACAAAATGTAAAAAAGCTGCATTAAAGACAGAGTGAATGAAGGCCTGTGTGTTTGCAAGCTCTCATACACACACCTCCTTGATTAATATGTCACACTTCTCTTTAATGATAGACCAAAGGCTTGTCATAACTAACATCTCGCCCCTAAACTGATTGATCTGGGTAATATGATGCTATGTGTTTGGAGATAAAACACAAACATGAGGTGACCACCCCACCAATCTTCCCTTTGTTGACTGGTCACCTTTCAACTTGAGCTCATAATGTGCCATTAGGTCTTTTCCAACTCCATACTTTTGTTAGTTTTGAGCAGGACTATCACGCACCAGCATGACAAAACCGATACATGGCTACATGTTGTTTTAAAGAAAACCCAGGGCAAACATATGGGTCATGGGCTGCAGACAGTGACCTGCAACCACGACCCCTATGTCATATTAGTAGCAGCCAAGGGTCAAAAGAAGGAGAGGCTATGACCTGTAATCAGGCTTCATTAGGCAAATTGGGATCCAATTAGCCCCCAGCTCCCCAGCAAAGAAGCTTTAGAGTATGAGAAACACTCAGTCATTATAGTGTCAAAAACTGTGACCAGATAAAGACTTGGTGAAATCCTATTTTCCTGTAGTGTGCTGCAAACAGCTTATGAACGTCAGAACTCCGCTCCAGCAAGTGTGTTATATGCAAACCGACATTCTCTTTTAGTATAACTTTAGGCCAGTATTTGCTGTCTACATTTAAAATGGTTGATGGTGCAGAGCATGGTCAAGGGATAAACCCTTTTATGATTTAGAAGTGTCCAGAGTGACAGTCTGGACTGAAGCTATACATTTCAGAGCCTGGGTTTAGTTAAAGAAGCCCCCCAAGAGCTATTTGCAAAAATCCTTCCTACTTAAGGGGGCAGGGTGGGTGTCTCAACTGGGACTGGCCAGTTCATCTGAGTGGGGACTAATGAAAACAAATGATCTGACAGGGTCCAGAGGTTGAGATCAAGGCTGAAGGTTCCCTCTGCCCCTCTCAATTTCCAGCTTTAGGAGATTAATGAGGGCAGAAACAGTCATTGCTCTGTATCATTTACCCCCCGAGGCCCCTGAAACCTTATGGCTTAAGTGTGCAGTCCACCTGTTGGTCCATTATGACCTCATGACACTGAGCTAGAGGGCATTGCCTCTGAATTGGGTTTGTAAGTCCTCTGTCATGATCACAGTTCAGACAGCAGCACATTGTATAAAATAGGCTTGACTCCAGCTTTCCTTGACAATACACATAGGGCATTAGTTATCAGTCAAAATATCACCTTCAAAAAGGGTGCAGAAATAATTCGGAACTGTGATTAACTAACATTAAAGATGGAAATATTTTATAGCATTGCATGTAACCTTTATACACAATGTCAGCTATGACATTTTGAAGAGGTCGATGTTTTGCGCAGCCTTTCTGCACATAAATATTTATTGATACAGACACATAGAGTTAAAAATCTTTGTTTTCCTTATATCTGGTTTGCTTGCATTTTTTAGTCATAACGTAAAAGGACCTCAGAAAGTCAGTGTGACTTGTTATAATTTAGGAACAAATTACTAGACATAATCATATTTAATAAATTGTAGCAGAGACCCCAAGTGAAAAATATGCTTTGTCACTGAAGTAGTAGCTTTTCATTAGTAGTGCTGAGGATAATTTGTGGTTTATAAGAGAAGACTGCCACCTTTTGGACAGTTTACATAAAAGCAGAGCACAAAAAATGCAAATTAACGCATAAATTTGTTGTTATTTCTGAAACGCAGCAATAAATGAAATACATATTTCAAAATGTTTTAGATGTAAGGTATAAATGCTGTGTCACTGCGCTGCACGGTGTTGCAGTTTCTAGCATGGTTGCCTTGCAGCAAGAAAGTTCTGGGTTCGACTCCTGCAATGGACTCGTGACCTGTCCAGGTTGTACCTTGCCTCTCGCCCGCAGGACACTACAGTTAGGCATCAGCTCCCTCAAGACCTTATACAGAAGAAGCGAGTATAGAGGACAGATGCTGTGTTAACCTTTTATTATATATATATATATATATTTTTTTAACTTAACCTTTAGTTATACAAGTAAATCGGATTGATACACAAGGTCTCATTTTTATGTGAGACCTGTGTTTTAAAAAGACATACAAAACACACATTAAGCAAAACGTTCTGTAAGTAATGTGCTTTTTTTAAAATACAACTAAACATGAAATAAAAACAGTAGCAATAACACACTAAGAACAGGAACAGTAAACCATTGATGCTTTCTTCATTTGCCTTAAAATATGTTTAGAATTCTTCAGTTCAATTACGTTGCAAAGCCCCATGTCCTGTTGTGGTTTGTTCAAAGTAGGACAATTAAGAAATGCATTTTCCCAAGAACCAATTGTCATGATGTGGTTTGAGGCCGGACGAAAGTGCAGACAAGAGCTGGGCCGCAGCATGTTGTAAAAGGTTTTAGCTTTATTTCCAGAGGTTTTCAATAGAAACCAAACAAGGCACTGCAGATACAAACAAAGTCCTGATCCAAAAACTTACAAGAGGTTCTGCAGGCACATGGAAAAAACTCAGCACTAATACGTGGGTTGAGAACGAGGTGTGACGAACACAAGGAACCAGCAACAAACAATGACACAAAACCAACTAATATACTGAGGGATAACAAAGGGCAGGTAATCAGAGAAAACAGGGAACAGGTGTGACAAGGAGGCAGGGAGGCAGAAGGAACAGGTGAAACAAATACAAAGGCTGAGGATGGGCAAAGTAACTAATAAAAAACAGAAACACAGACCAAGTAAACCTATAGACAAAGATAAATAATCAAATGGGGAATAAGAAAACTAGAATAATCATGACTAAAGTAACATAGGAACATAGGAACAACAATAACAACCTAAGAACAAACAAAGAACCCATAAAGAAAACCTGAATACAAAAGTAAACAAACCTAACCACACTGACTGAATTAACTGGAAAGGAAACAGAAAATAAACTAGTAAACAAGAAGAGTGCAAAGGAACAAATAATAAAACACAATAATACACAAAGATACTAAAGAGAAATAAAACTAGAGAATCCAGGGAAGACCAAGAACCATAATAATTATAATAATAATAATAATGATAAACCATACAAAAAAATAAGAAAACAACCATAAAAGAACTTAAGAAGTAAACACTAGGAGGAGGAAGAGGGAGAAAAGAAAACATGATACAAAAACCAAAATAGAAAAATCTAAGCAAAAGGTAAACAAACACAAAGCCACAAACATAGTCCAAAAATGTCACTCCGTGACACCAATGTATTCTGAGGTTCTGTTTTTCAATAAAAATATAATAAATGTGTCGTCAAACTAAATTTGGTCAGCTGTTACGTTCTAAAGCAACTCCAATTACCACCTCCCACATCCACCAAAATTATTTTTATCAGTATTATTATAATTATTATTTTTATTATTTATCAGTCAGTCAGTCATTTTCTACCGCTTATTCCATAGTGGGTCGCGGGGGAGCTGGTGCCTATCTCCAGCAGTCTATGGGCGAGAGGCAGGGTACACCCTGGACAGGTCGCCAGTCCATCGCAGGGCATTTTTATTATTATTATTTTTGTATTAGTGCATTAGCAGATGAATGCCACTAGATGGGGTTGCTAACTAGGTTCAGTCAAAAACTACGTTACGGAGGAATACAGTCTTGTTTTGTTTTATTTTATTTTGCTTTGTCTTTTGATAATACAGCCCTATTTAAAAAAAAAGATATGATATATATACCCCAGAGTGCATATACAATAGATAGATAGATAGATAGATAGATAGATAGATAGATAGATAGATAGATAGATAGATAGATAGATAGATAGATAGATAGATAGATAGATAGATAGATAGATAGATAGATAGATAGATAAATAGATAGATAAGTGGTTTAGGTGGCCTAACAATTTGTGTATTTGTGTTGTTGTTTTTTATTATTATTTCAGAAGATCATGATAAAAGCATTAATAAAACAAATTACAAATTTAGAATTTTGTATCTGCCGAGGCTTCTAGATCTGGAGACTGCATACTACACTTCCCATGTTGCATTGCTGCACAGCCGCTTCTTGTCACTGCTGTCGCCCTCAGCCTGTGTGTGTGTGTGCCCACCGTGAATTGCTCCAGCATCCCTGCGCAAGAAGCAGGGCAAATATTAATGTGAAAAAATATAAAAATATACCACCTAAAAAGATGTAATCGTGGGATACGATTTCGTGCTGGGCTGTTTGCAATGACGGACGGAAAATATGGAAGAGAGGATTTTGTGCTGAGCCTCTTTAGAGGACGGACCGACGCGCTGAGAGAAATAATGCGGAATATTCCCTCACATTGGTGTTAACGCAGAAAATACAAGATGAAGAAGCAGTTCAATCGAATGCGACAGCTCGCCAACCAAACGGTGGGAAGGTAAGCAAAGCCTCTCAGTGCGCCATTGTCGCCGGGCCAAGTGAAATTGAAAAGAAACCCCCCCTGCCCCCGCCACCTCCTCCTCTTATGGCCCCGTTAGTATTTTTAATAAAATCCAGGCAAATGGGACGTTATTATTTATATGTATGCATATGCAGTTTGCTTATGGATAATATATTGCTAATTAGGTGGGGTTAAAGTAAACCTCGTGTTGAAAACAACACCATGCAGTGTTCCTCTATGCGTAATATCCAGCAGAATATACTACCGCATTGGCAGCGTGTAGGCGCATTGCCCCAGTAGCTCCAACCTGCCCACGGAAAGACATTAAAAATAGACAATCGCAGCAACGCTGGCAGCCTCACCGACACGTCCCCGTTTTTAAAGCAAAATATCAGCTCAGAATCGTTGCAAATTCATATTCAGAGGATTATGCTGTGTTGAAAGGTTCTGCCTGTCACCAAACCTGTCAATAGTTGAGCGTGATTCCGATGGATGGGGAGAGGGCTGCGACGTGAGGAAAGAAATAAAATGGAGAAAAGGCGCAATCTTGTCTTTACGCACAAAAATCATCTGTGAGGAGTGAAACACCATCTAAGCGTGGATAACTTGCTCTGCTAGACGTGAGCAACATTTTGGGAATGCTAATTTTGAAGATCTATGTTCGATTTTATTCATTCAACACACTAAGATGTAAAGACTGTCTATATCAGATCATTTAGGTGTCTCTGAAACTCCTCCTATCTTTAGGAATGGATGTGCTGTGACCTTTCACACAGGTCCACTGGGCTTTCCTCTGCGCACAGGGAGAGCAGCTTGTCAAGCAGCACTAGGCCAGAAGGTGTTTTCTGTTCAGCACAGGGGGATTAGGACCAGAAGGCTGGGTCATTATTACTACAAGGTTGCTTAAGTAAAAAGCACTCTGAAGGAGGGGCACACCATGTAAAGCCAGGTCTATGCTATCTTCATAATCAGCCTTTGGTTTAATTTGATTTTGCTTGCTGAAGTCTAAGGATTTCTGCACCACTCAGTGTGTGTGTTTGATCCTAGATATATGTGGGCAGGGAGGTTCTTGGATGTCATATGACCAGCTATAAAGGACATTTTTGTGTCTGTTTGGTTGTATTCACTGATAAAGAAAAAAACATATTCTAAATACATTCTCCAAGCTGTTTGTAAAGATCAAAGTTACACTGACGTTTTACAGCCCCTGAACCTTTTCACATGTTGTCACGTTCCAACCACAAGCTTCACTGTATTGTATCGGGACCTTTTTCTGTCATCTGAATGTCAGATTTGTGGAGTGCACAACTGATTAATGCTCTCCTTGTAAAGCCTGTAAGTTTAGGTACATGGTGTTGTCTTAGTAGGTCTGTAGCTGTTCCAAATTCTTTCAATTTCTACATCAAGTCTTGAAGATTTTCAAACCTTGGGATATTGTTTTGCAACCTAACCCTATTTTAAACTTGTCCACAACTTTATCCTTGCGCTGTCTGGTGTGTTCCTTGGTCTTCATGATGGGCTTGCTCAATTATGTTATCTGATAAAGTTCTTGGGCCTTCAACTAGCAGCTGTATTTATAGTGAGATGATGTCTGTGTGAAATAAACATCTGATAAATAAGTTTAATCTTTTGGCTCAAAGAAAAATTTGAAAATTAAAGCATGTATACTAGAGTAAACCCCGAGCATAAAATAATTAATCTGTTAATGAAAAATAAATAAAATTGACATTTTAATGTCACAATAAAGCACAGCGACCTACAGTTCTCTTTAATATTGACAGGAAGCGTAGTTTATGACGAAAGCTTTGACATCTAATGCACTGAAAATAAAGTGCACCTAGATGACAGTGTATTGAAGTTGAGTTACAGTTATTACTGCTGTGTACATGTTATGTCAAGGCTATGTTTAAACAGGTCATTCAAATTTCTTAACATGAAAGATAAAAAGCCCCTTAAAATGCCATCCACAAAGTATGTGTTCATGGACAGATTTAAAAAGTTGAAGCAGCTTTCATTCTGCATATGCATGCAGGGGTCTATGTGTTCTTGCACCCACTGGCAGTAGGCTGTAAGTGTGGAATCAGTGGGTGGGCAAACATGGGCATTTGCAGATTAATCAGGCATTTTAATGTAGCTTTCACACCTCAAATATTCACATAATGCTAGGCTCTGCTGTCCTTCTGCTCAGTTTCTAGAAGGTTTTTTACTCTCCCATTATGACTCATTGCTTTGTAATTTAGCTATTCTGTCACGATTTAAGCTCCCCTGAGCAATACCAGATGAAAACAAATGAGCAAATTTTATCATCTGATTTATTGTTCTGCTGACTCAGACCTCAACCTTCTTCAAACTGTGGCACAATTGCTTTGCAGGTTTAAGCTTCTGACCCTCCTGAACTTGAACAGTCTCTGTGGAGTTGGTAGTCGATGCACAGTTCTCACTTTCTTTTCATCCAACTCAGGGTGGAGTTGTATGCTTTATTAACAAGAATATTAATCTCAAAAGAGCATTCAATTATACATATGAACGGATTATTTAAGTATGCGTCTATATCGACCGTTTACTTCTACTTATCAGATTTTAACATGAATAGTCACCCATCATGGCGCATCTTTCTCCCTTTACTGTCTTCTGTCTCTTATATGGCAGACAGTAGAGGTCTCCATCTAGTGGAGTAGGTTGGTGTTCAGGTGTGCTGTGTCAGCAGCACTCCGACTCTCTAAACCTGCTTCTGCTGCAGTGTTTAAGATCCATGTTATGTGATCATTAGTTGGACCAGTTACCTGTGCAAAACACAACTTTATAGTGAACAACAAGCTGTCAAGCACACTACACAACTTAAATGAACGCTGTCTTGTAAAAGAGAGCAGACAGGACCAGAGAGTGTTAAAGTGGAAGGAAAAAAATGTTTAATTTCGTTTTTGCATTTCCTTTTAAAATGTCTATGGAATACATTGCACTTATTATGTCCTCATGCATACAGATTGAACAAGCATTGTATTACACTGATTCAGAGAGCTCTTATCCTCCATTTCTCTTGACCTATTTCACTGTACCCATCTCCCAGTCCTATTTAGGTCCACCACAGCCTGGTAAAAGATGTCTTTTAAAACAGCTGAAATCAGATATTTACACAAAATATATAAAAAGACACATTATGTTCTTTTTATCATGGTCAGATTTTGTATCAGACAATTTTTCACTGTGTTCGCTCAGGTAAGACTTTCAGAGTTAAAATTAATTCCTAAATTAAATCTAATTCCTAAACAACAGAATAATGAGATCGAGAATGGTATTACTTTCTTCAAGGTAAGAAGTCAATATACATTTCATTAGAATTTAGTACAATTGTCATTTAAATTGTAAGACTTGGAGCAACCATTTTGGGGATCCTTCCACATGCTTCTCTCTCCTGGCTGATGTTTTGAGATTTTCCTTTAATATCTCCACTTAATGTTCCTTCCTCATGCTGCTCCACCACCACCCCCCTGGATTTCATAGTTAGGATGGTGTTCTCAGGCTTTCAAGCTTCCCCCTGTTGCCTCCAAATGTCATAATGGCCAGTTTGGCCAAACACGTCAATTTTAGTTTCATCAGACCACAGAATATGTCTTCACAGTAAAGGTATTTGTCCCCGAGTGCATTTGCAAACTATGATCTGGCATTTTATGTTGCTTTTAGATTAATGGCTTTGATAAAGGACTCGTGAAACTCCCTTACCAGCTTGAGTCAGCATCTTCACAAGTAATTATATATCTGGTTTCAACTGTATATGATAAGGTCTAAAATGTCTTTGATAGAAGGGAAAAAACACAACAAACTTTCTTTGTCAGTCCTTTTGTTTAGGACTTTACATTAGATAGGTTAAACTGTCACCTTAAAATGCCAGTCATGTTCTACCTCTTCTTTCATAGTGGGTCACTGGGAAGCTGGTGCCTATCTCCAGAAGTCTATGGGTGGGAGGCGGGCTACACCCTGGACAGGTTGCCAGTCCATGGCAGGGCCATGCTCACCGTTGGTGTGAGCATAAAAGAGAGCAAAAGTCCATTCACCTGAAAAAAAACACATTATTGCCAATCAAAATTTTAATGCATGAGCCCCAAAATATTATAGCCTACCAAATAATGCATCCAGGCGGTCCTTTGCAACTGTGATTTTGCACACATTAGATGTGATGATAATTGCAATTCAGTATATTGTGCAGCTCAAGGTACACTAATAAAAATATTTCTGCCAAAACATGACAAAGTTTCTCTTATATCATAGGTCTTATTTTACTAGTTTAGATTTTCAGAAAGCATTGTAATAATCAATAATCAGTTGTAACTTTAAAAATTGATTGATGTGTTAATCTTTGATGGTTACTCTGTATTTGTCTTCAATGAAATGATTATATGTTTTAGAAAAACACTAGAGGGAAACTATTGTCCCATTGTTAGCTAGCTGGTACTTTTCGGACTTAGAGGTCTGTCTCAATTAATTGAATCTATTTATCATTGGCTGTCCAGTATGACATCGCTCTTGATGGGTTGAAACACATCTGACTCAGTAAGGTACTTTTTTTGATTCTGTGATGGCAGTTCTTGTGCTGAATGCTGGCAGATGAAAGCTGGTTCCAAAACTTTAGCACATGCCTTATATTTCCTCCTCTCGGTGTAACATCAGGTATTAAAACTCAGAACTAGCCTATGTAAGGTGTTTCTTTTTAGCCCTGAGAGACCGAATAAACTGTGGATAAAGCCTTAATGAGCTTAGATTATATTTTGAAGGTTCCTCGTCATTTAATGCTCCTTTATATAGTAGTAGTAGAGTAGAATTAGTATAGAATCATTTGTTGAATGGATGATATGGAGGTTTAACTAAAACAGAGAAGCAATGTCAGATATGTGGTCATTTTTTCAAGGTTTTGAAAGGATAGGGAAATATGTATAATATCGGTAAATATTGGTTATAAATATTAGCTGTCTAAAAGCAATATTTATAATGGATAATTTTCATAGCAGGGTATCCCTGATTGTTTCCCTTTACTGTTGCAGTGAGGTTTTATGCTCAATTAACAAACTAAAGAGAACATTTTAGTTGATTAATTTGATTGATTATTATCAAATTGTTATCTATACCCACTTATCCTTCCAGAATCACTATCTCCAGGGGTCATTGGGTGAGAGGTGGGGTACACCCTGGATATGTCGCCAGTCCATCACACATTTGGCATACCGAGTTGACTGAATCTTTAGTGCAGACAGAGCATCAGTGTATCATGAGATAAAGTAACTAACTACTGTAATTGGATAATTGCTACAACATTGACTTAGCACTGGCGTGAATTTCCGAGCAGTGGTACAAATGTGTGGTATATATGGTGTCTCAGAGCTTGGGATCATATTACATATGCTACAGTATCATATGCGCAGAAAGACCCCAAAAGTCACATATCTTCATAAGCTATTAAAACACAAGGCAGAGCCACATTAGTGTGATGAGGCTATATCAGTCATAAGTAATCACCTCACAACATATATGCAACATAGGTTCTCTAAATTAGTAGTTTTGTTTTGTTTTGTTTTGTTAACATCGGATTGTAGTTTAGGTATAATTAAAAGACATGAAAAATGTAGTCAAAAACATTCTCAGCCTGCTCATCTTTACCCAGAACATTTTTACCTCTTTATGATGTTCACCATAACGCTGTGATAAATGCACTCTTCCTACTTGTGCCTTTAGGGGTTGGCCTAAATAGCTCAGCACTTCACAGTCCAATTATCAGAAAATGGCAGCCATTTGTGGGCTGTAGATGTTTTTTTTTTTCTTCACTGCATTGTCTCGCTCTAGGTTTTCGTTTCTGGTCTGACACAGTATTGGAATGCATTGCAGAACCGCTTGCATGCTGGCTCTCAATGAAAGAGTGACATGCAGAAATTCTGAAATAGAGGCTTACAACAAGAGAAAGAAAAGCATGAACAAATGTTACCTCATATATATCTCTGATTTTGTTAATTTGTAATCTGGTGTTTGCATCTTTCTCTTCAAATTGAAAGGGATTAATGCTGGATACTTAAACATGATCATTTATAGGTGAGACATAGGAGGCTTCTTGGCTCCTCCACTTTCTTGTCTTTGCTACCTTATTTAGCCAATAACAAAACAGCAGTATAAACACCTCAGAGCACTCTGTTTTTACTCTAAAGCTCAGTTCTAAGTTGACTTTCTAGACTTTCTCGCTGAAACCCAGACTAGAAAAGAATGTAAAAAGAATGACAACAAATGAAGGCCTTCTCATTTTGATTGTTTCATAAGACTGCAGCATTACCAACAAAATGAGAACATGCCATTCTAGTTTACAGGCAGAGTTGTTGCTGTTGTTGCATTGTGTAATCAGGTGATAACATATGGTGTAAGATACATTTTAATTACTCTTTGTGCCTTTCAGGGATTGCATAATGGTGGTGATAAAGAGCCTTTGTGAAACGACTTGCTATTTTGGCCAAAAAAAGTAAGATGATGTTATTTCAGACAGAAGTCCAGTTTCTCTCTTTCATTATTGCTGTAACTTAAAAAAAATGGTATCTGAAGGAGCCCCTGTAATGGTGGTCAACATCAGCCCTGTTTGATGGGCTTTAAGAACCAGTGGAAATAAAACAGCTCAACATTAAATGTATGTCAATGTGCTGTACAGCCCCAATTAATACTTGATCGGGCCTCTTTTTTTGCAGAAATTACTGCAACGGCCTGGCGTGAAGGTGATCTGCCCCTGACGAGGTGTTAGGGAAGCCTGAGTTGCTTTAATTGGGCCTTAAGCCCATCTGCATTGTTAGCTCTGGTGTCTCTCATCCTCCTCTTGACAATACTCCACAATTCTCTAAGGTGTTTTTGTTTGCCAAGTTTAATCAAGCAGAATAATACCATGATCATCTAGGTGTTGGTACCGGACTTTTTCCTTCCACTAGAGTTTTCATTTAAATACTTGGATACGCCACTCTATGAATAGCTTCTTTAGCATCTCTGCCTCATTATTCCTATGGAAGCTGCCAGTGACTGTCTGCTGGTGAACTATGAAGACTGGAGTGTTCCCTATGGTTGTGTGGGCTTTAACATTGCTGTCATAAAGCAATTTTTTTAACTGGTCTCATGTAATGTCTTAATTTGCTGAATACTAGGGCTAGTATTGGACTAGGGTGTCATTCTTGTTAGAAAAAAATTCCTAAGCAGACCGCTGACTCCCTGTCAAGCATGCCCACTTCCTTACATTCAGCAATGTCAGACTGCTGAGAAAAGGAAGCATTAATCCAACAATAAATTTTCTGTTTTGTTTACTTCACTGGTGTTCTTGTTTGTTGTTTTTTATTTCATTTATTCTAAAAAATAAAGATCTAAAAGATTCCCTCTCCTTTGTCAATACAGTGATTGCAATTTATTTTAGTTTGGTTGACTAGAAACACTCACTAGGTATTATGTGTTTCATCACATTTGCTTGCCAACTCACATGTAAAATTTTCAAAGCTGTGAAGGGATTTGAATACGACAAATAAAAAGGGTCATTTTTTTTTTTATGCTATATTTTTGCTTTTTATTCACATTTTGCTTTGTTTTATTTTACTTCACACTCTCTTCCATTAGACATCATTTTCCTGTTAGGTGCGTGAACTTGGAAGCAAAATAAATGCATTGAGGTCTCAGTGCAAAAAACTTTTCGAAATTATTTACCATAAGTAAAGCAATTAGGAATAAGTGAATGATTGTGGTTCCACTGAAACATTAAAAAAAGCTGGAGGCTCTCCTGTTCTTTCACTCTCTCTGGACATATGTGCTTTTTCTGTTTGCACTGCTTGCTACTGTGCATGCAAGTGTGTTGCTTCTCTCACATTTATTATTGCATACTTGACAGAACTGTAACCTAGTTTGCTGGACAACTACAGTAAGTGGGTTTCTCTGTTTTAAAACTTGATATTGCGTCAGCCCCACCCCCCTGCTTTTGTCATATGGGAGTAACCCAAGCAAGGCTCTAGATGCACGACAGGGGACTGCTGAAAACAAAAAGCATCCAATGGAGAATATTTAGAGAGCATTTCCAAACGCAGACATGCTGTGAGTTTGCCTGTGTGTATGCGTGGCTGCATGCGTCTCCCATGCCAGCGCTCCAGGCTGCGTGGTGCCCTGCTGAGGCCCAGGGCCACCATTCTGCCACTTTACCCTTCCCAAGCAGCACAGGGCCATGCATCTAGTTAGCTCTCCCTTCAGGCTGTGCATCTTTTTTAGTTGGATTAGTAGCAGAAGAATGGACACCCTCTTTGCTTTTTTTTTCAGAGAATGGTCAGATTTCCAACAGCAGACAGTTGGTTTTCTATTGATGCAATATATTTGTGAGCACAGAAGTTATTTTGTGCACATTTTGTCCATGTACACATGGATTATGCAGGCTTTCATAAGCATGGACTGTGCTAAGGGGCAGAGGGTGCAGCTGTCCAACATTAACATGTCTCAAGATAGAAATATTTATTATATAAGTTTTGTTTTATGGGGAATCTGCAGTTGAAATGGTCAGCTGTGTGTTTGATGGAAGTTTTGGCTCCAACCTAATGGAATGTACCAGATGCAAAATGAACTGCATTGCTTCCCATACAAATGTGACCATTTTAGTCCAGATATCCTTAAGCTATTCAGATCTTTGTTTTTAGTAGCCCTGTGTTAATTTTATCAACTAAGGTGGAGTGTATGATGTTCAAAGTGTTGCAGCTACATATTTTCTGTGTAAATGTTATCTATGGTTTTTCCTCTAATTTCAGCACTTGTCCATGTTTACTTTGCTAAAATTTCAAAACGGTCTCACAAGAGGTGGATGGAAATAAAAAGGAGCTTAAAAGAATGTTTTAAGTTTGTGAATTAACAGTAAATTTCCTTTTTTTTTTTGTCTTATGTGCATCAGTCCTTATTTTCAAAGTTGTCTGTGCACACATTTGTCATCAGGAGCTTTAGGTAAAGGAATGCTTGTGCTGTGGCAGATGGTTGGCATAAACCTGGCAGCATCTTTAATCGTCTCCATGAGTACACCGCCCACATGGCTGCCAACTCTCCCACGTGTTTACTTTTCCTCCCAGTGCACAATCTGCACACTGTTTGCCGAGAGGAAAATCACTCCTCACCTCAGTCTTCTCTCTCAGGCTTTAGCTTCATATCAGGGTCCTTAGAAAGAAGCAGGCTCCCACAGGCTGGTCATGCTTTTCATCTGTGTCTTCAATGGTTGATTAAGTATGTTTGTTTCTTCTAAAGAGGAAATGCCACCAACTGATAACAAACAGAGAATGAAACAGTTTTCTTTTTGAAGATATGCTTTAATCTTTTTTACACCAATCTTGATGTCTTAGATGTTTACTTTTTAAATGTCACTTCTTTTGTTTTAAATGTGAAATGTAAATTTCTTCTTGTTTTTTGCCTAACCTTTCAATATCCACACCATCTGCATGTTCCAAGAAGACCTGTGCACAGACCTTAATAAGTTAAGCCCCATTTTACGCCAAATTCAGAGTGCCGATGCCTTTCAAGACTGAGCATCATGTGGTCGCAACAAATTGAAAAAACCTCATTTCAGTATGGAGGCAACAATGTCCTTACCTAGCTCAAAGGTTTGCCCCTTCTTGGCTATCGTATGAGGATGATATGTCAATGTGTATTAGATCTGTACTAGGATGTTCCTCAAAATCTGAGTATATTGACTATACAGGTCCTTCTCAAAATATTAGCATATTGTGATAAAGTTCATTATTTTCCATAATGTCATGATGAAAATTTAACATTCATATATTTTAGATTCATTGCACACTAACTGAAATATTTTAGGTCTTTTATTGTCTTAATACGGATGATTTTGGCATACAGCTCATGAAAACCCAAAATTCCTATCTCACAAAATTAGCATATCATTAAAAGGGTCTCTAAACGAGCTATGAACCTAATCATCTGAATCAACGAGTTAACTCTAAACACCTGCAAAAGATTCCTGAGGCCTTTAAAACTCCCAGCCTGGTTCATCACTCAAAACCCCAATCATGGGTAAGACTGCCAACCTGATTGCTGTCCAGAAGGCCACTATTGACACCCTCAAGCAAGAGGGTAAGACACAGAAAGAAATTTCTGCATGAATAGGCTGTTCCCAGAGTGCTGTATCAAGGCACCTCAGTGGGAAGTCTGTGGGAAGGAAAAAGTGTGGCAGAAAACGCTGCACAACGAGAAGAGGTGACCGGACCCTGAGGAAGATTGTGGAGAAGGGCCGATTCCAGACCTTGGGGGACCTGCGGAAGCAGTGGACTGAGTCTGGAGTAGAAACATCCAGAGCCACCGTGCACAGGCGTGTGCAGGAAATGGGCTACAGGTGCCGCATTCCCCAGGTCAAGCCACTTTTGAACCAGAAACAGCGGCAGAAGCGCCTGACCTGGGCTACAGAGAAGCAGCACTGGACTGTTGCTCAGTGGTCCAAAGTACTTTTTTCGGATGAAAGCAAATTCTGCATGTCATTCGGAAATCAAGGTGCCAGAGTCTGGAGGAAGACTGGGGAGAAGGAAATGCCAAAATGCCAGAAGTCCAGTGTCAAGTACCCACAGTCAGTGATGGTCTGGGGTGCCGTGTCAGCTGCTGGTGTTGGTCCACTGTGTTTTATCAAGGGCCGGGTCAATGCAGCTAGCTATCAGGAGATTTTGGAGCACTTCATGCTTCCATCTGCTGAAAAGCTTTATGGAGATGAAGATTTCATTTTTCAGCATCACCTGGCACCTGCTCACAGTGCCAAAACCACTGGTAACAATGGTTTACTGACCATGGTATCACTGTGCTCAATTGGCCTGCCAACTCTCCTGACCTGAACCCCATAGAGAATCTGTGGGATATTGTGAAGAGAACGTTGAGAGACTCAAGACCCAACACTCTGGATGAGCTAAAGGCCGCTATCGAAGCATCCTGGGCCTCCATAAGACCTCAGCAGTGCCACAGGCTGATTGCCTCCATGCCACGCCGCATTGAAGCAGTCATTTCTGCCAAAGGATTCCCGACCAAGTATTGAGTGCATAACTGTACATGATTATTTGAAGGTTGACGTTTTTTGTATTAAAAACACTTTTCTTTTATTGGTCGGATGAAATATGCTAATTTTGTGAGATAGGAATTTTGGGTTTTCATGAGCTGTATGCCAAAATCATCCGTATTAAGACAATAAAAGACCTGAAATATTTCAGTTAGTGTGCAATGAATCTAAAAAATATGAATGTTAAATTTTCATCATTACATTATGGAAAATAATGAACTTTATCACAACATACTAATATTTTGAGAAGGACCTGTATAGTGGTAGGTTTCTGGACCTCTTCATCATTAGTTTCAGGCTTGCTGTGGAGGAGGAACCACCATGAGTAGTTTTGTCATCTTAGCAGGCTGAGAGGATGCAGTTGATGTGGTCTCTGAACAGATGCAACACACTGTT
This sequence comes from Girardinichthys multiradiatus, assembly GCF_021462225.1. Classification (NCBI taxonomy): domain Eukaryota; kingdom Metazoa; phylum Chordata; class Actinopteri; order Cyprinodontiformes; family Goodeidae; genus Girardinichthys; species Girardinichthys multiradiatus. The sequence goes on from NC_061818.1 coordinate 26,573,308, forward strand.
CTGTGCTCTTATTTTAGCAAATGCAGTCTGAAGGATTCATGCACAAACAATACTAAATCTGTGTTTTTTTATTGCTTTGAGCTGATCTCACCAAGGCTCTGAGGCCTACATTTTTTTATGAGTAGTGTTGCTGCTATTGTCATTGCTAATTTATATAATAAACTCCATGATCCACTGCTCACACATTTTCCTACCTTCCTGCCTCATTGTCAAATATTATACCATAGCTTCCCTTTAACAGCATACGATTTGAACTTTTACAGAAGCCAGGGGATCTCACAACTATTTTTGATGTCCTAACATCCAGTCTAGATGCAATTTGGAGATGTATGTGCTTCTCCTCAGCTGGAAACCTTACTACATCGGCAGCACATTGCTTGAAGCACCACTAGCTCATTGTGGGCATGATGCTGTTGTAGCCTTTTCAAAATGCTTCTGCCACAACTATGTATCTGATGCAGCCCTAGAAGATGTCTTTAATACTGCAAACACCTCCCATGTTCTGACTGATTTCTCATGTCAGTGTGCTGTCAGCCCTGTGTGAAGTGGGAGAGTTTTTTAATAACTGACGTCATTAAAGTACAGCTCTCAGTTGTTGGCAAGAAGAAGTTAATAAAAACCAAACATTTGCTTACAGTAATTTCTAGACAGTAACCTGGTCAGATCTGCCATAGTGTGTGGTTTGTCAAACTTAAGATCAAACATGAAAAGGGGAATTTAAGCTGTAAGCTGTTGTTTTTGTCATGATAAATATTAGGAGAACAAACAAAGATCTTGCCCATTCTTTTACTAAAGATAAATTCTCATTCATTATTTGCTGCTGAGATTGGCATGGTTCAGGCACAATTGAAGGAAGGGGCTGTGCAGACAGGAAGTGGAAGTGCAGAGCGAATATTTTTACTGCCGGGTGGATGCTGGGGGTACGCAGGTGTGGTTCGTTGAGACATTCTGCATTTCCCTGTTAGCCTGAAGCACTCTTTTATTTCTAACCAGGTGTCACTCAATTGAATTGTCTCCATTTAGGTGGTGTAGAGATCTAAATTACTATAAAATCTATTTTTAGAACCAAATTCAATTATTTTCCCCACTTCTCTCAATTAATGGAGAAAACATTTAATTGGCAAAGGGCCAAGTTATAAAACACAAGCTGTCTGAACTGAGCAGACACCATTTATTTCTGATTTCCACTAGTTTAGCCTTTTCGGAGCTAATGACCTCACTCATCTCTGACTGAGTAGCTTTATCTGCCTCATCGGCACTGCAGCTCTGCCCTCCCTCACAGGCTAGAGCCGAGCCCCAGCCTGCTGGAGTCACAGTGGGATGCGATGCAGCTCAGTAGGAAGTGGCATATTGAATCTGTGGCTTTAATGTGCTGTTGTTAAGTGGTGTTTGAGATTATGAGTCAGAGAGGCAGCCATGTAAACACTTGCATTCACATACAGGTGAAGGAATGTTGGTGACCCATTTTGGAGCATTCCCTCATGTATGATATGCAAAAGGTTAATGAGTTTCTCCATGTTGGGAATACATGTATATGTGAAGATATATTGGCACAATTGAGCCAAAGTGGTATTCTAAAAATAAATAAATATGTTTAACCAGTGGAAGTCTTTATCATGTCTGTATATAACAAAAATATAATAAATAGAAATGCCAGTGGTTATTGCTCCCTGCAAATAACACATCAGTATTAAATTAAAATGTGCTTGATTATTAGTCAGAACCAACTAATAATCATTGGCTAGTGTCTTTACATACTCTAACTGCTTCAAACTTTTATCTATACAGGGCAGAAAAAACAGAGGTGCTGAGTGAAGATCTTCTACAGGTGAGCTGCAGTACAGATGTGTTTGTTTGAGTAAAAAAAGCATGGCTAAAAGCATGAACTGAACTAAACCAACAGTAACTTTATAGTAATTACATACTATTTAAGCTGTTTTCATTTAATGCACACAAGGCATTGAGCGGTTACTGGTATGAAGATGTACCAAATCTCTGAAAAGTTTCAGAACTGCTAAAATGTTTGTTCTTATATTTTGTATGGTTTAGTGTTTCTAATGAACTGCAGGGAAAATGTTGGATTGACTGGAGTTTTCCCCATTGGGGAGGGGCAGTGACACAGCAATGAGGGGCAGTCGACATATAACTGTACACCGAGCGGTCAGCTGTCTAAAAAAGGGAGGTATCACATTTTAACCTTGCTTACAAGACAGTTTATTCCAGCTTTTTGCGAAAATTTGTAGTTGCAAAATCTACAGACAGTCCTGTGGAAAATATAGGAGCTCCACCTTAATGCTGTTTTGCAACTCTAGTTGGCAAGCCATGAGCAGCATGTCTGTAAAGCCTCTATGGAACTAAAAAGCTCAACTAAATATCAAGCTAAAATCAGCTAGTTATACTTGTGTTACTCTTTAAAGAGTAGAATAGCCAACGTTATATTTTAGGGAATAATCACTTGAAAAATTCTAACTTTATTCTAGTTTATATTTTTGCTTGTGGTGAGAAGACTATTTTGCTTTGACAGCTGGCTCTTTCATTATTTGTTGTGAGATTTATCAGAGCAGAATGACAAAGTGAGAAATAAAAGAAAAGCTCAAGACAAGAGTGAAAGTTGGAAATTCTACACTTTTGTTCTTTATACAGTAACAGTGGGACTAATGCAAACTGATGTTAGTTGTTGTTTTTATCTGCTATCTGCTCAAGTACAGAGATAGTTGTTCAACAGCCATGCTGCTTGTAGCTTGCCAACAGTTCTCCTTTAGTGTCTGATTGGAAATATCAATAGACAGCTGAAATAATCTTATTTGTAATGGACTTAAAAAGAGATAGGAATCTTCTTTTAGCCAGCTGGCCAGCAGTGTGTAATATGAGAGTGTTGCACTACTATATGTTACTATACTTTCTCTGGCATCGCATTAAAATGACTTTAAACTGTAGGAATGGCATGACATTAAATTTTTGTGATTACATTTGAAAACGTTGGTATACCTTGAAACCGCCCCCAAGGCAGTTAACATAATCCTGATTTGCACCTTAAACGCATGATAAATTGTTAAGCTTGCAGATGACAGATGTGTAGCTGTGAGAATACTGTTATGTCTTTGTTTTAACATTAGCTTTCAGCTGTGTCCTGTGTGTGCCTTGTCTGTGAACAGGTGGAGAAGCGCCTGGATCTGGTGAAGCAGGTGACACATAGCACTCACAAGAAACTGACCGCCTGCCTGCAGGGTCAGCAGGGCATTGACACAGAGAAGAGATCTGTCAAGTCACCTTCTGTGAGTGCCTGCCTCTCAGATGCTAAAGGAAAGGTGTATGATGACTGACGCTGTTGTCTTCGTAACATTATCTCTCTCTGCTGTCAGAAAAAGCTTCCACTCACAATCTTGGCGCAGTGCATGGAGGAGGGAGCAGCAGTGTTGGGGGATGACTCCCTCCTGGGGTAACAATCTACTGCACGCATATAGTCATCTTTAATTACTCATTAAGCTTTTTTTTCTCTTTCTTTATTAGCATTTTCCATGTAATTGTCTGTGACTTTGTGTTTGGTTGCAATGTAACAGAAAGATGCTGAACTTGTGTGGGGAGACGGAGGAGAAGTTGGCACAGGAGTTGTTGCAGTTTGAACTTCAGATAGAAAGAGATGTGGTGGAGCCTCTTTATGTGCTTGCAGAGGTAAAACAAGCGCAAGTGTGAAGCCTTGGCCCTTTATTTTTCTTCCCTTACATCATAACCACTAATGCTTTCTTCTGTAGGTGGATATTCCCAACATCCAGAAACAAAGAAAGCACTTAGCTAAACTTGTCTTGGACATGGACTCAGCACGAACAAGGTGAAAGGCATTTATGTTTAAATCCCAGGCTGCAATCTGCTCCTGTTAATTTAACACTCATGGTAAAAATGTCCCAGAGAAATTACATATCCAGTGCAGTAGTTCTGGGGTTTTATCCCACCGCAGATATCAGCAGGCATCTAAGTCATCCAGCCACCCAAGCACAATGCAGCCCGGCGCCAAGTCCGAGTCCCTAAGAGAGGAGATGGAGGAAACAGCCAATAGGATGGAGATTTGTAGAGTGAGTCAACAGACACAGCAAATCGTTAATCATGTTATCCTTGGCTTCTTTTTCTTTCTGATTTATAAATGCTTTAAGCACATTAGACACAAATGGACCACAATGCTGAGATCCTTTATTCTCTACTTTAATTTTTAGGATCAGCTGTCTGCAGATATGTACAATTTTGTGGCCAAAGAAATAGACTATGCATACTACTTCCAGACAGTAAGTAAATCAAATTTTAAACTACTGAAGTTGTTTTTTTTTCTTTTACAAGTTACACACAACACCCAGTATGCGTTCTAACAAGATTACAGTTCCCTGCAGAACTATTCATGCACCTTGGACTTTTACAAAATTTGTCTCATTATAGCCACAAGCTTTATTGTATCCTGTCAAGATTTTATGTGATAGACCAAAACAAAGTAGTACATAATTATGAAGTAAAAGAAAAGGATGCTTTTTTTTTTTTTTACAAATGAAATGTTTATAAGCATGTCATTGATTTGTACTAACCCCCTGCAAATCAATACTTGGTAAAACTACATCTTGCTGCAAAAACAGCAGCAGGACGTATGATTTATGTCTATACCAGCTTTGCGCATCTAGAGACAGACATTTTTGCACATGCTTTTTTGCACAAGAGCTCAAGCTCAGACAGATTCAATGGAAAGTTTTTAAGTCTTGCCATGGAGTTGTATCCTGCCCATTAACTCTATCCATCTTCATTGTCCCTGCTGAAGAAAAACTTTCCCACATTATGACACTGCCACCATCATGTGTAATTGTGGGGATGTCATGTTCAGTGTGTTGTGAACTGTTTCCTACCACACAATGTTTTGCATGTTTGCCACAAAAGCTTCATTTAAATTTCATCTGACCAGACACCTTCTTTGATGTGTCTCCTGTTTCCCCTACATGGCTTTTAGCACAGCTTTCTTTTAATCATCACTTTCATCTTGCCCTTCTCCATTAAAGCTGGATTTGTGATGTGCACAACTAATAATAGAAACTTAATTCAATTCAATTCAGTTTTATTTATATAGCGCCAATTCACAACACATGTTGTCTCAAGGCACTTCACAACAGTCAGGTACATACATTCCAATTAATCCTAACCATTGAACAGTGCAGTCGGAGTTAGCTTTTTATTCAAATTGGATAAAACGTTTTTCTATCTAAGGAAACCCAGCAGATTGCATCCAGTCAGTGACTTGCAGCATTCCCTCCTCCTGGATGAGCATGTAGAGACAGTGGACAGTCACTGGCGTTGACTTTGCAGCAATCCCTCATACTGAGCATGCATGTAGCGACAGTGGAGAGGAAAAACTCCCTTTTAACAGGAAGAAACCTCCAGCAGAACCAGGCTCAGTGTGAGCGGCCATCTGCCATTACCGACTGATGGTTTGAGAGAACAGAGCAGAGACACAAAAAGAACAAAGAAGCACTGATCCAGAAGTACTTTCTATGGGAAGGAAAAGTAAATGTTGATGGATGTAACTCCTTTAGTCGTTTCAACTAGAAAGAAAGAACAGATAAACTCTGAGCCAGTTTTTAAGGTTAGAGTCTGAAAGAGAGCACATACAGTTAGTTACAGTTAAGCTCAGTCAATCGCCATGTCTAGGAGAGAGAAAGGGTTAAACACTAAAAGACAGGGCCATGTGGATCATTGGTAGAGGGTGAGTATTAAGTTGTTGTCAGCAGAAGCTTGGATGATGCCCCTCTCCAGAAAGGTGTCACAGGTAGACACAGAGTCAGGCCAGGTGTATCTTCTAGGAAGAGAAAAGAGAGAACAAGGTTAAAAACTGAAATAACAGCAAATAATGCAAAATTGAAGAGTAGTGTGAGAATGTAGCGAAGAGGGTGAAAGTGGTTGTTATGTCCTCCAGCAGCCTAAGCCTATGGCAGCATAACTACACAGATAGTTTCAGTTCAGATTATTTAGTTAAACGGCACTTATTTACAACAATGTCGTCTCAAGGCACCTCACAAAGGGTCCCACTGATGGTCATTGTTATACTAAAAACCACAATGATTGGGATACCTCTCTCTGTCAGACTGACTATAACCATTGGAAAAGAGAAGGGGTCATACAGGTAGCAGAAATGGAGGGTGTGTTTGCACCTCAACCATAACTGAGCCGGTTTAGGCTAAACCTGACTTAAAAGCAACTAATTCTCACTTCGAATTTATGGATCTCTGCAGTTCCTCCAAATTTGCCATGGGCCTTTTGGCTGCAACTCTTGTTAATGCTCTTCTTGCTAAATATAAATCTCTTAGTAAGTTTGCACTTGGCCATGCTTTTTCCATTATCCACCTTTTAGATTTTTGGAAGGAAAATGTTTTGAAAACCATGTACCCTTATTATGGCACCAGTACCACTTCAGTCCTGCAGTTTAGACCATGGTTGGATAGATCCTTATCCTTTCACATCACTTTTACATACTACTTTTTTGGTCTATCACATAAAATCCACATAAAATAAATTAAAATTGGTTGTCCTAACATGAAAAAATGCAAAAATGATTGAGGGGTATGAATATGTTTTAATGACACTATATATGCATTTCTGCATACAATCTTGCTATAAAATGGTGATTGTTATCGCCTTCTCTCTTTCCTTTCTTTGTAGCTAATAGAAACACAGGCAGAATATCACAGGAAGTCATTAGAAATTCTTCACAGTGTCCTGCCCCAGATTAAAGCTCACCAAGGTGAGTCATGCAATGTGCGTGGAGGTGTCTATGAGTGGAGATCCGTTCTCTTTCTGCACCTATAGCTATATAACGGTACCATTTAAAACGTATGCGCTCCGACATGTCAAATAACAACTTAATTAAGCAAAAATTATGTACTGTAATAATTATAGTGTACTGGTTTAAACAAAATGTAAAACCAGATAAATTTGCATAGATTGTTCAGATTTTCTATAATGATGCTAACATCCTTGAAAATCTTCCTCATAAATATGACAGATTTGCAACTTATGTTTTCTTTCGTCTGTGTTCCGCTTTGTGTTGCAGAGGCGTGGGTAGAGAAGCCATCATTTGGCAAGTCTCTAGAGGAGCACTTGAATATTAGTGGGAGAGAGATTGCGTTTCCCATCGAGGCCTGCGTCACCATGTTGTTAGAATGTGGCATGCAAGAGGAGGTACAGAACAAACACACTCACCCGCTCAAGCAAAACCTACACCTTGTAGGTGTGAAAGTTGTGTGTTGTTTCTTGCATGCAAAATAAGCCCAAATGCATACCCCATTAAGATTACATTCAAATGTCTGAACATATGCACTTTTAGCATGTTATTGGTTAATTCACACCTCGTAGTGTTTCCACCATACATGTGGTGTTTACTGGTGTTAATGTGATTCCCTGGTGTGTCGTCTATTGCGTCGTCTATAGGGTCTCTTTAGAGTGGCTCCATCTGCATCCAAGCTGAAGAAGCTGAAAGCTTCGCTGGACTGTGGAGTTCTTGATGTGCAGGAGTACTCCTCCGACCCACACGCCATCGCAGGTGAATGTCAGACACACAAATGCAAGTTCCAAGTCGTTTTCAATTGTTGTTATTGTTGCTCAGTAATTAAACACAAGGATTTTCATGTGAAAAACAATTTGTAATTCAGTTTAGTTCTTGATGGATTTTGGACATAGAGTGCTTAGAAAGGTGTCATACCCTAACTTTTTCCCTTCATATTCTGTCAGATGAGAGGATCTTTTAGTCGTATAAGTAATATAGTAGTATAAGCAGTATAAATCAGACCTTTATGGAAGAGTGGTGAAAAGTAATCTGTGTAAGGTTCTGACTGCAGTTTGCCAAAAGCCATGTAGGATTTACACCAAACTTGTGGAAAAAGGTGCTTTGGTCAAATGAGACCAGAGTTGAACTTTGTGGCCCATATATAAAACGCTGTTTGTGGAAAACTAACCCTGCACGTCACCCTGAACACACTGCCCACACAAGGAAACACAGTGCTGGCACCATCATGCAGTGGGGATGTTTTTCTTCAACTCGGACAGTTGAAGCTGGTCAGAGTAGATGGGAAGATCGATGAAGGTTAATACAGGGCAATCCTGGAAAAAAAAACCTTGTTGGTTTAAGAGACTTGTGTTCACCTTCCAGCAGAACAGCCACTTTAAAGTTGCGGCAAAAGACAGTCGAACATTATTGAATCGAGGGCCTCAAGAACACATATCCATGACACCCTTTTGATAAAAAATATCGAAAGCCATGAATCCTGTTCTGTCTTCTCCACAACCATGCAGTACTATGTGTTGGAATAAACATGAAACCTTAATAAAATACACTGAAGTTGTCATGAAGTTAAAAAGGTGAAACATTTAGAGGGTATTAAAACTTTTGGAAAGCAATATAATGGATTTGTGAGAAGCTGTTTAAAGACTGTCCGTAAACCTGAGCATGAAACCTGTGTTGAGCAGGCTGAATCTGTCAGCCTGCTGGAGGGGAATGAATATATGGGGCATGGCCTCACAAGCTCTTGAAGGAGAGAAAGAAACAACTCTCTACCCTCTCAGAAAGCTGAGCAAATTTTTTCTCTCCTTGTCTTATTTTTCTTGACCGCAGGGGCTCTGAAATCATACCTCCGTGAACTCCCCGAGCCGCTAATGACCACTGAACTTTATGATGAATGGATTCAGGCCTCCAAGTGAGTTGCTGTTCTCTCATTAAAAAACATTTATTTGTGCCATTGGCTATGATAACTAGAAAATAGTCCAGTCTTAATAAAGAGTTGAATGGCAGCCAACATGGGAAGTGGTAACATTTATTAAAACATGGAACAAAAATAAGCTGCAAGGATTTCTTTTTATAATTAATGTCTCCACAGCATTCAAGATATGGACAAGAGACTACAAGCCTTAATGGCAGTATGTGACAAACTCCCCACAGACAACCTAAACAATTTCAGGTGAGCTGCTTTATCTTAGTTTTAGCACATTTAATTATTTTCTAACCCAAACACAATGTCACAGGTACATCATGCTGATCATGATAAGAACGTGTACAACATCTATCTTACTTCCTAAATCTATTCCCTCCTTAAAAATTAATCCTGGTTTTAATGCAAATTTGCACATTTCTGAAATCAAAGGAAGACATTACTTTTTCATTATTAATCAGTGCACCACCTGAAGACAAGGAGTGTTACATTTTCCCTGGTTTACTACCTTTGATTGTAAAGATTGCGACCTAATCATCTACACCAATAACATTACTGCAACCTGCTAAAATGTTTAATAAAAAATACAAACACAGCCTAATACTTGAACAAGTGTGTCATCTTAAAAACTGACTCTTTTGTCCAACCCTGCAGATATCTTGTAAAGTTTTTAGCCAAGCTGAGTGAATACCAGGACTCAAACAAAATGACTTCTGGTAATATGGCCATTGTCCTTGGACCTAACTTGCTGTGGACACAAACAGAACCGTATGTATTCCTAATTCATTCTTAATTTACCAAATGTTGGTTCTGATTTGTGTGTAAACCAGCTGCTACCTCCTCTTTCTAGGAACATGACGGAGATGATGACCACTGTTTCTCTGCAGATTGTTGGCATCATTGAGCCAATTATTCAGCATGCTGATTGGTTCTTTCCTGGAGGTCAGAATAACATTAATACATAAAGGAGGCAGCATTCCAATGAGTAGGAAAGATATTTTATATTATTGCAACTATACTGTGTTATTGGATCATCTTGGTGAAGATACTTTCTACTTACTTTTTCTTATGTGTAGTACTATAGTAACATGAGCAAACTGTATCAGTATTTCTAGGTCAGAAATAGTGCATCTGAAGAAGCTCTTGATCAGACAATTTACAAACCCAACAAAGTTTTGAGTTATGTTTGCATAACAATATGCATATTTTTGTCAAAAACTCATCAACATAATTTCAATACTTTATAGTACCGACTTTCCTCTTTATCTTATATAACATATAAAGGTCCATGTGTGGTGGACTGGACAGATCTAAAAGAAAAATGAAACATGGTTCTTAATTTTTCAAATAAAAACGATCTTGTAAGTGTGTTGTGCATTTATATTCGGCTTCTTTAATCTGATAAATTCAAAATAAAATCAGGTACAACCAAATGCTTTCAGAAGCCATCAAATTAGTGCCCCTTTGCAATTTAATCTGAGTAATAATACCTCTGTGAAGGCCTCAAAAGTTTCTTACAGAACATTGCTGACCTACGTTGATCATCTTGAAGACCAAGGAACAAATGAAAACCATATTACCGTACCTAAACTAACAGACTGAGCAAGGAGAAAATGATTTAGAGAAGCAGCCAAGAGACTTATGGTAACTGGAAAAGCAGCAGAGTCATGTGGGATAATTGTTCTCAACTATTACACACTCTGTATAAATCAGGCCTTTATGGAAGAGTTGCTAGAAGAAATCCATAGTTGTCTGAAAGACTGACTGAAAGTACTATTTGTGTAGCACTTCCTCCTAAACATACTGAAACACAGTGGTGGCAGCATCATGTTGTGGGGGACAACGACTCTAAATATATAGCTAGAGCTGTGTTAGACTGGCTCAGGTGAAGTCTAGACCAAAATCCAAGAAAATTGCTTTTCACATTTGCAAAGCTGGTAGAGACATATGTATCTCAAAAGACTTGCAGCTGTAATTGCAAATGAAATGACTCAGGGAGCCTGAATACAAATGTTCGGCACAGTCTTTTAGATCTTGATTTGTTTAAAGAATTGGTAAATCATTTATCCCTTCTACTTTACAATTATGTACTACCTTGTATTGGTCTGTTCCATAAAATCTCAATAAAATATACAATTTGTGGTTTTGAAAAAGTTTAATGAATCTGATTGCTTTTATATAGTACTGTATTACAGTATTACAGATGTGTCTGCTTCTGCTGCAGAGATTGAATTCAACCTGACAGGCTGCTATGGTAGCCCGATTCACACCAACCACAACTCCAACTACAGCTCCATGCCCTCTCCGGACATGGACCAGTCGGAACGCAAGCAGCAGCAGCATGACCAGAGCCGGCGCCCACTGAGTGTCGCCACTGACAACATGATGCTGGAGTTTTACAAGAAAGACGGGTATGATGCCAAGTGCTGCTTTTCTGCAGCTCACTCTCTTTCTTCTCACCCATGTCTCTTTTCAGGTGTCTGAGACTGAATCAATACATTTAAGTAGGGAAACATATGGGAAATATTAACTTTTGCCCCTTATGTTAGAAAACTCCACAGGTGACAGAGAGAGGATCCTAATATCTGCCCACTAATCATTCTCCTACATGAAAATACACTCACATGTTCTCAGGATTCATCAGCAAATGGGGGTCTAAATTGCCATAGTATCATTGTCTCAACAACAATCTTCTGATGGAGGGCTGCTAGTTCTTTTTTTTTTTTCTCAGGGAAATATTTTTCTTGACTTATCTTCTTATCTTCCCACCTTGACCTCCTCCTTCACAGTCTGGCTAGTGCATCATCTGGCCTGACTCATTCACTCTGCCAGCGGATAAAGAAAAATGATAAGACTAAACTAGAAGACAGCAATAAATAGTTTTAGTTTATTTCAAGTAATGAAATACTGGATCCTCCATAATGGTGTAATGTTGCCAAAAACCTCCTCTCACCTACTGAAAATCCCTTCTTGTTCACCTCTGTAGTGTATCTCATCTTCCTCTCTTATACTCTTGTATTGTAAACCATATCTGCATTCCTCATGACCTCATATCCCTTTTGCCTTTTATCTCCCCTACTAACGCAGCAACAGGAAGATACAAAGGTACCGTATCATTCCATTTTTCCCACTTCTTTACCTCCCACCCTCCCTCTTTCTCCGATAAATTCATATACTCATTTCTACCATCGTAAATAACTCTGGATGTGTGTTTCTTGCCAGTATGGGCGTCCGAGTGATGGATACTTCCTGGGTGTCTCGCAAGGGTTCAGCTACTCTGACGCGCAAGGCTTCCTCCACCCCTCCTGGCATGCAAGGACCTGGCTCCTCCGCTGACACGCTCATCCCCGAGCAGCCCGGAGAGCTCATCACCTCGCCCTCAGCTACGCCACCTCTTGGAGAAAGGATTTGGTAAGTTACTATGAGGACACTCTACCCTTATCGCTCACATATTCACACCAGGTCATTCTTACTGTCCCCACCATCATCACCATCATCAGCATTCTCGGATGAGAGGGTGTGTTACCCATCTTTCTGTTAATTTGCAATGTCTCCCAGATGTTTGTGTCTTATTCTTTTCTGTTTCAAATTCTGCTTTGTTCAGTTCTCACTTCACATCTTTGTCATGTGTCTGTGACTGTAAAATGTTTTGTCCAAATTCTGTGATGAATTTGCATTTGTGTTAATGGCTGAGCTTCTATTTGTCGGTCCTTGCAAGCATGCTAAAATATCTCATATCTCAATATTGCCTTGGCTTTTTTTTAGCCTGCAATTAATTAATTTTTTTTCTGTTATGACACACTGATTTTAGCATTTTTGGGTCTTCATTATCACCTTAAAACACATAAATATTCAACTCTCAGTCACGTTCTCTGCCCGTGTGGCAGATGATTTGGCTTGCTTTACCCTCATTTCCCATGGCTCTTTCAGTCATTGAAAGGGTTTTGTGTCTGTTTCACACTGCCCTGGGCTGACTGCAGGACCTGGGATGCAAACAAGTCATATAGGCTGAATTCTGGTTTCCATTGCCAGCAGTGAGGAGAGCAACTTGATAATATTGTGAGCTGCAGACGAATGCTTTGGCTAACAGAGAAAGATCCTCATAGCTCTCTGCAGTGTGCAGACACAAGGTGATCACAGAGGAAGTCTTACACGCTGTATTCTTTTCCTTTGCCAATAAAACTTTTTTTTCTGCTTTTTCTTTGTGCTTGTCTTTGTATTTGCACTTTAAACTGGGCTTGCTTTGTCCTAAGGCTGGTTCCATAACCTCTGCCTAAAATGCTTTTTTACAGTGTTTTAGCTACAGGACAACTAACACCGAATCATGGCAACCGTTTTTTTTTTCTTTATTTCTCCAGTGCGTTTCCCTGTTCAACCACTAGAGCTGTTTTATGTGTGCTGTCTATTTTCTTAATGTCTACAGCTCAGACAACGTGTCGCTCAATCGGCCAGACACCTCTTATGCCCACCCAACCCCTGGGGAGGACCGGCCACCCCCTCCTTACCCTTCCTCCTCATGCCACTCTGCCCCCCACCACTTTTATCCCAAACCCCCACCCTGCGCTCGTCCGGTGGCACCAGGTCCTGAGTCCCAGCCCCCTGGCTCGCCACCACCCCCAGTGCACTGGTCTGGCTTCACTCCTCCCGCCCCACCCCCTTCCTCCTCTTCCTCTTCCTCCTCCTCGTCACTTGACATCAATTCGAACCCCAAACCTAGCTGTCTGCACTTCCCTAAGCACAGCCCGCCAGGTGACATGTCACAAGGCCCGCCACCCGACATAAACGCCTCACCACTCTATGTCAAAACCCCCCTGCTACTAACCCGCCATGACCAGAGTCACAGAAACCCCCCTAGCCTCCCTTCGTCTGCTCCCCCACCCCCACCGTGGGCTGCCTGTCCATGTACCCGAGAGAGAGGACCCCCCAGGCTGACTAGGTAAATACAACACTCCTGTGGCCACTGTGGGTGCATCATAGAGTGGCAGCTATTTTTCTCTTCTAGTTCGCTGGCTCCTATTTGCTTTATCCTTTTTCACCGCTCCCTTTTCAGTTGAGACCTCAGATTTTTTGACACTCATCTTGTCTGGAAAAGTCTGTAAAGTTGGGTACCCCAGTAACCAAAAATGTTCAAATACACTATGATTGTTATTTTGATGTTTACAGCAGTGTTTTTAACCAACGCATACAAAACGTTTTTGTGTTGTTAAGGACTCTAATATCTACAGCTTTAGGTTCCCAATAACAGTATAGACTGCTATAGAGCAGAAGCATCTTTCAGCAAAGCTCATAATTTTATGTTTAAGGCTCACCTTGGTCGTTTCGCTAACACATTGTGTTTTTGGTTTATAGAACAAAGGAGAGTGTGATTTTTTCTGACAAAACAGCTCAATTAGTGACACCGTGGCTTGTCACACACAACTCATCATACATATGAAACCAAAATTTGTCCAATGTCCCCCAGCATGGTGAAGGTTTGCTGTGGTTAGAAATTTGGTGACTGAATAAAATCTTGAGTTGCTACACAAAAAGCCAAGTTTGATTTATATCATAAAGAAAGATTAAAAAAGAACGTTATATATCTTTAATAATGTAGAATATATTCATTTGTAAAATCTGAATGATTAAAAATCTTTCTCAGAATGTCAAAATCTTTTTTCACCTATGATACTGATCTAAGTTGTTTAAGAGCAGCTATCCGCAGGTGCGGCGCTGGTGGTGTAGGGGTTAAGCACACGACCATATATAGAGGTTATAGTCTTCGATGTGACCGTCCCGGGTTCGAGTTCTGGACCCAGCAACCATGGCCGAATGTCTGCCCCTCTTTCCTGTCTGCCTACTGTCAAAAAATGAAGGCCTCTAGTTCTGAAAAGATATCTTAAAAAAAACAACAGCTATTTGCCAGTATAGAGATTACATTTAAATCAATGCTATACAGGCTATATGCCTAAAAACTCAAGATGTTTGGAGTTCTTTTAATAAAAAATACTCAAACTTTTTATTATTATTATATTGTGATGGCATTCCCCTATAAATTACTGAGCACTTATGTTCCAAACGCCATAGGACCTGTTTTTCATGAGAGAATATTTTAATTTTACTAGGACAGTCTGATGTTTCTTCACATATATGTGACTCAAATGTGATGTTGGCAATATACAGGGGCTGGACAATGAAATTGAAACACCTATCATTTTAGTGTGGGAGGTTTTATGGCTAAATTGGACCACCCTGGTAGCCAGTCTTCATTGATTGCACATTGCACCAGTAAGAGCAGAGTGTGAAGGTTCAATTAGCAGGGTAAGAGCACAGTTTTGCTCAAAATATTGAAATGCACACAACATTATGGGTGACATACCAGAGTTAAAAAAAGGACAAATTGTTAGTGCATGTCTTGCTGGCGCATCTGTGACCAAGACAGCAAGTCTTTGTGATGTATCAAGAGCCACGGTATCCAGGGTAATGTCAGCAAACCACCAAGAAGGACGAACCACATCCAACAGGATTAACGTTGGACGCAAGAGGAAGCTGTCTGAAAGGGATGTTCGGGTGCTAACCCCGATTGTATCCAAAAAACATAAAACCACGGCTGCCCAAATCACAGCAGAATTAAATGTGCACCTCAACTCTCCTGTTTCCACCAGAACTGTCCGTCAGGAGCTCCGCAGGGTCAATATACACGGCCAGGCTGCTATAGCCAAACCTTTGGTCACTCATGTCAATGCCAAACATCGGTTTCAATGGTGCAAGGAGCGCAAATCTTGGGCCGTGGACAATGTGAAACATGTATTGTTCACTGATGAGTCCACCTTTACTGTTTTCCCCACATCCGGGAGAGTTACGGTGTGGAGAAGCCCCAAAGAAGCGTACCACCCAGACTGTTGCATGCCCAGAGTGAAGCATGGGGGTGGATCAGTGATGGTTTGGGCTGCCATATCATGGCATTCCCTTGGCCCAATACTTGTGCTAGATGGGCACGTCACTGTCAAGGACTACCGAACCATTCTTGAGGACCATGTGCATCCAATGGTTCAAACATTGTATCCTGAAGGCGGTGCCGTGTATCAGGATGACAATGCACCAATACACACAGCAAGACTGGTGAAAGATTGGTTTGATGAACATGAAAGTGAAGTTGAACATCTCCCATGGCCTGCACAGTCACCAGATCTAAATATTATTGAGCCACTTTGGGGTGTTTTGGAGGAGCGAGTCAGGAAACGTTTTCCTCCACCAGTATCACGTAGTGACCTGGCCACTATCCTGCAAGAAGAATGGGTTAAAATCCCTCTGACCACTGTGCAGGACTTGTATATGTCATTCCCAAGACGAATTGATGCTGTATTGACTGCCAAAGACATCATACTAATAAATTATTGTGGTCTAAAACCAGGTGTTTCAGTTTCATTGTCCAACCCCTGTATGTGACACATATAACATCTTTAATAAAATAACTTCTTGTTCCTGCTAAAGATGTTTCATGTGTAGGAGTTTTTTTATTGCTAGGGTAACATAAGCATGTTTACTCTTTATTTTGATATGACTTATTGATAATTTGGCTCATATTTTCATACCCTACTGGTCTGCTTTAAACATAACATGTAATGACTGCTGTTTCAGTTTTTCCCTGTACAGCTCAATATTTTATATGAACATCTGTCTAGGGAGCACAACACAGAGCAGGAGAGATCAGTATCCATTAGTCTTTTTTAACCATCAATGTCATTGTAAAGGGTGAAAACACTTAGAATGTCAGGGAAAATCCAGATTTGTTAGATTAACAATATATATCCTATATCCTATCTTTAAACATTTTTTAGAATTGGCTGCCCAGATTTAGGCAAGGATCACTGGGGGTGTGGGTGACATAAAATCGCTAACAATAAACCAAGCATTGGTAATGTCATTTAAGTACTATAAGGAGATTGCTCTTTCATTTGTTTTGACTTTAGATGCAGACATTATGGAAATATTTCACAACTTGTCTGATCAGTTTTATTCCATTTGTTGGTACGTATCCTATTTGGTGTTTTGAAACACTGCAGAAAAAGATGAACTATTAATGCAACAAAACACTGACCAGCTGTGGATTTATGTATACTGTCTGAACAAAAACTAATGTCAGGGCAAATGTAATAAAGACATTCTTTATCTTTGTCCGTGACATCCGAACTTTGAATTTGATGCTGTATTGTCCTTGGCCTCTTCATTTTTAAGAAACAATCGCAAATAAAGGCTACATATCTATATTTTACTTCTAGCCACTGAGGTAACAATGAGACATTTATCTTTAACCATATATTTTTTCTCATATTTTGATGAGCATCATGTTTTGAAAAACCAAGCTCTTTTACAAACAGTAGGGATGTCAATTTTTTCTACAATGCTTTTTTCTTTTTTTTGCTTTTATTTTAATTTCAGGGTAATATTATCACAGACATCTTTTGACTTTTTCACAACATTTGATTAATTCTGGCTAAAAACAGCAATTATTTTCTCTATTGTCACTCAGAGTGACAAAAAAAAGTTTTCTAAACCTAGAAAATTAAAATATATCGACCCAAAAAAGTAAAAAAATTGTATCCATTTCTTTAAATAAGTGAAATGTCCATGAATCTTTTTAAGATTTGAATCTACAATGATTCACAGATCCTTTTTCTACAAACATTTGACTATTTTGTTATTATCATTATTACTAGACCTTTATACAGGTAGTCTGATTGAGACGATAGCTGTCTATGGTGGTGTACCCAGCTAAGTCTGCATCTTTGATACGAGAGACATCAGGAAGACATCTGGTGTAAAAAATTCCCCAAGTCTGTGTCGAAGTTGTTTGCTGTGGTGACCCCTGAATTCGAAGGCAGCCAAAAAGTACTCACTAGTCTCCTTAAAACACGAGTTCTTAGTTACAAGATAGACTTTGTTCAATTCCTTGATATACAGGTCCTTCTCAAAAAATTAGCATATTGTGATAAAGTTCATTATTTTCCATAATGTCATGATGAAAATTTAACATTCACATATTTTAGATTCATTGCACACTAACTGAAATATTTCAGGTCTTTTATTGTCTTAATACGGATGATTTTGGCATACAGCTCATGAAAACCCAAAATTCCTATCTCACAAAATTAGCATATCATTAAAAGGGTCTCTAAACGAGCTATGAACCTAATCATCTGAATCAACGAGTTAACTCTAAACACCTGCAAAAGATTCCTGAGGCCTTTAAAACTCCCAGCCTGGTTTATCACTCAAAACCCCAATCATGGGTAAGACTGCCGACCTGACTGCTGTCCAGAAGGCCACTATTGACACCCTCAAGCAAGAGGGTAAGACAAAGAAAGAAATTTCTGAACGAATAGGCTGTTCCCAGAGTGCTGTATCAAGGCACCTCAGTGGGAAGTCTGTGGGAAGGAAAAAGTGTGGCAGAAAACGCTGCACAACGAGAAGAGGTGACCGGACCCTGAGGAAGATTGTGGAGAAGGGCTGATTCCAGACCTTGGGGGACCTGCGGAAGCAGTGGACTGAGTCTGGAGTAGAAACATCCAGAGCCACCGTGCACAGGCGTGTGCAGGAAATGGGCTACAGGTGCCGCATTCCCCAGGTCAAGCCACTTTTGAACCAGAAACAGCGGCAGAAGCGCCTGACCTGGGCTACAGAGAAGCAGCACTGGACTGTTGCTCAGTGGTCCAAAGTACTTTTTTCGGATGAAAGCAAATTCTGCATGTCATTCGGAAATCAAGGTGCCAGAGTCTGGAGGAAGACTGGGGAGAAGGAAATGCCAAAATGCCAGAAGTCCAGTGTCAAGTACCCACAGTCAGTGATGGTCTGGGGTGCCGTGTCAGCTGCTGGTGTTGGTCCACTGTGTTTTATCAAGGGCAGGGTCAATGCAGCTAGCTATCAGAAGATTTTGGAGCACTTCATGCTTCCATCTGCTGAAAAGCTTTATGGAGATGAAGATTTCATTTTTCAGCATGACCTGGCACCTGCTCACAGTGCCAAAACCACTGGTAAATGGTTTACTGACCATGGTATCACTGTGCTCAATTGGCCTGCCAACTCTCCTGACCTGAACCCCATAGAGAATCTGTGGGATATTGTGAAGAGAACGTTGAGAGACTCAAGACCCAACACTCTGGATGAGCTAAAGGCCGCTATCGAAGCATCCTGGGCCTCCATAAGATCTCAGCAGTGCCACAGGCTGATTGCCTCCATGCCACGCCGCATTGAAGCAGTCATTTCTGCAAAAGGATTCCCAACCAAGTATTGAGTACATAACTGTACATGATTATTTGAAGGTTGACGTTTTTTGTATTAAAAAGACTTTTCTTTTATTGGTCGGATGAAATATGCTAATTTAGTGAGATAGGAATTTTGGGTTTCATGAGCTGTATGCCAAAATCATCCGTATTAAGACAATAAAAGACCTGAAATATTTCAGTTAGTGTGCAATGAATCTAAAATATATGAATGTTAAATTTTCATCATGACATTATGGAAAGTAATGAACTTTATCACAATATGCTAATATTTTGAGAAGGACCTGTGTATTGCATGTTAAGTTAAAATTGATTAAAAAAAAATACTATAAACCTTTTCTTGGCCTGCATGAAAAAAAGTGTTGACATCGCTGTTAAACAGGCTACAATTCTGTCACGTGACAAAGAGTAACATGAGTGACAAATAGGTTTACTGATAACATGTATTTGCTGTTTGTAAATAAAAAAATGTTTTGTCCTACTAAAACATGGTCTGTCATATTAAGGGTTTGCAGTAGATTTATATTTGGGCAGAAACATTTTGAAATTGAGCTATCACAATGAAATCATATGAATTCACAATACAGATGGGCTTTACGGGCAAGTTTCACAAAATTCTATTCACAAGTTGTCGTAGGTGTCCTGTGAGAGTAGAAATTCACAGTTCCTCATGCTTTTTAATGACATTCTTAGTGTAAATAATTGGAAACTCTTACGGCTGTTCAGAATGATGACAACTATATTTGAGGCTTTTAGAAACTCCATGTTTTTGTGTGTTTACACATCTCCTAAATCTTATGACTGTTTTAGTTTTAACTGTTAGTTGTTCTTTTGTTCTCTATATAATGTGGTTTTCAGAACACATTTTTTATTTTGGTAGGAGTGTAATTTATATGTTACAAGTGATGGTGATGATGGTGGTTATAGTTGTTGTGGTGTTGAGGTGACATAACGCAAGCAATCCATTTTCCTTTGTTTTTATTTTAATTTTATTTTGTTTTAATTATTTTCTGTTTCCATTCTGGTACAGATAATAATCTCTGCCTATTTTACAGTTCACTAAAGAGTAAAGAGCTTTCCCCTGTGATTGGGCACAAAGGCATCCAGGTGGCAAGTCCAATGGTGCCCCCCAGCTGTAGCCCTCAGAGCAGCAGCCAGTCCCCCCACTCTACTGAGCACAGTCCACACGCCCTGCGCAAAGGGCAGTACCTGTCTTACTGTGAGCTCTCGCTGAATCTCAAAACGTAAATATGATTTGTATTGATATTTTCAGAGTGATGAAAATATTCCCTCTGTTTATAGGTTCCAAGAAGTTGGCCCCTGTGCCTCCAAATGTCCCCTACGGTCAGTCTGGAGGGATGTCTGACCAGTCCACAGGTCAGCCATCACCAGTAAGCCTGTCCCCTACACCTCCCAGCACCCCTTCCCCTTATGGACTGACCTATCCTCCAGGGCAGTTACCTCCATCCTCCCCTGGGCAGACTCCACTCGGGCCAACCCACTCCCTATCATCACCACCCTCCCTTTCTGGGACGCTTACCAAGTCGCGGCCTGCCCTTAAACCCAGGCAAAGACCGAGCCTGCCCCCTCCTCAGCCACCCCCAGCTCCCCCGCCCATGGTTCCAGTCCCTCAGCCTCTGGAGCAGGGCCTACTGGATGGACTGTCTCCTGAAGAGAGCATGTCTACAGGTAAACACCAGCCATTGGAAACAACCCCTCCACCGCCACCACAGGTGGGGCTGCAGCGGCCCTCTCTCAGACTCGCTGTGGCTCTGTCCAATGGAGACGGTGGACGAGTGTAGGACCCTTTAGGACTATAGACACAGAAGACCCCTCTCCCCTTAAATGACTCCTCCCAAAGAAATATCTGAATGAAAACAAAGTGGCCTCTTAGACACAGACACCTGAGAATGATGCAATGTTAATATTAGTATTTTTACTGTCTATTGAACAGATCTCCTTGACCTATGTATTCATTGCTTGTGTTATGTGATGATGTTTCTGGGAAACGTGCGGAAACATCAAAACAGCATAGCTCGTCCTGCTTGTATGGATGTTTGCCATTAGATTCATCATGTGCTCTCTGTTTATCTGTGTTGCCCAGACCCCCCCATGCGGCAGAGGTAGGTCAGTGGCTTACACAGTTTGCACAGGACAAGCGTCTCTCCTTGTGAGCAGATGTGGAAACATAGCCAGAGAATCCCACATTATATTTACAGTATTATGTTCTGATGATGAGGTGTTTTGTTCATATATACCAGTCTTTTTTTTACTTTGTTATATTTATCATTCTCTTGTCCCCCCTTGCTACTATTGTGTACTTTACAGCTGTGTGAGGCCAGGGATTCAGTGTGGGCTAAATGTGAGGGGGACTTTTAGGGTAAGCCAGACCGCCCCCCGCCCCATGCACTCCATCTCACTGCCTGGCCTCGTAGTGTGGATGCCTCTGGGGTGTCCTGCAGCCTGCCTCAAACACTTGCACCCAGTTCTCAGTCAGATTAACTATTGCTCAACAAGTTGAACCAGTGATGCTTGGCTTAAGGATTTCCCAGAGTGCACCACACTGGGCTCACATTGCAGTAACCATCGCTTACAAGGATTCATTCAAAAGCAGCCGCCCCCCCCCCCCCCCTTCCTCTACCTTTTTATTTTCTAGTCCCATGCTGGCAGACACCCCACTGCCACTTTTCTCAGGGGTCTTCAGGTAACTCCCCTACTCTTTTACTCAGCAGACTCATTGCTTTTTGTAACCTCTGCTACCTCCTACCACGCTTCACCTCATTCCTACACAGGAATAGTCATCAGTCTGTTTAGACATGTGGCTTCCAGTAAACTGTGCAACACACTAAATTATTGATATTTTCTGCAAATACTATGAGTAGAATTCATGAGATTTTCATTGTTATTTTAAGCCACTTGGTGTCTCGGTCCCATTTTTCTCCAGAGTTCTACACACACATCTTGTTGCCTCTGTGTTTGTGCGTTGTTGTAGACGTGTTGTGTGTCACTGTGTTGTTGGAAGTTTTTCTGACAAAAATGTGTTTTTGTTGTTTCAAGTTTTAAAAAACTGTGACATACTGTACCTTACAGTATTATTGTTCCTTGAACTTTTGTCATATTTTGTCATGTTACAACCTGAAACCTTTAGTGTATTTTATTGGGATTTTATGTGACTGAACAACACAAAGCAGAGTATAACCCTTAATTGGAAGGAAACGGATATGTGGTAAAAATCGAAAGAGTTACAAAGTAAATCAGGCTCAGACTGATTGGATGGAGAACAGTGTTTTCAAGTCTTTCAGCAGATTCTCAATTGAATTTACGCCGGGACTTTGACTGGGCCCTTCTAACACATGAATATGCTTTTTCTAAACTCTTTTTTTGTAGTATGGCTGTATTTCTAGGGTTATTGTCTTGTTTTAAGGTGAACCTCCATCACACTTTTTAACAACTTTTCTTCTAAGATTTCCATTTGTTTAGCTCCATTGTTTCATCAACTTGACAGAACTTATGACCTTTTTCAACAATCTCTTTCTTCTTGTAACTCTTGTAATTTCAATAGATTCTCCCTCCTGAGCTGTTAATCTTTACAACTCCTTACGGTTTACCATGGGCCTCTTGGCTTCTTCTCTGATTAGTCCTTGCCCAGCCCATATGTTTAGGTAGATTTAGTATTAGTATTATTGTAGTTGTAGCATACTGTTTTCATTTTCGAACTTTGGATGGAATAGTGCTCTATTTTGTTCAGATATTGCTTGACCGTTCCCTCCTTTAAACTAGTCCAACACCATCCCTGACCTGTTTGATGTATTCCTATGTCTTCATGATATAGTTTGAACATTATTGTTCTCTAACAAACCACTGAAGCCTTCACAGAATCTCTGGATTTATACTGAGATGGAATTGCACACAATTTACTTATTATATGTGTTCTTAAAACAGTTTGTTACACTAGTTTGATTAATGGGTATCAAAGTAATGGCAGAATACAAAGACACGCCGCACTTTATAGATTTTAGTAAAGTAAACATTTTTGAAAGACACATATATCCTTTCCTTTCTTTTGCACATTTATGTGTTACATTGTGTATTCTGCAATACGTTGAAGTTTTTGTTGTAATGTGACAAAATGTGGGAAAGTTTGTGGGGTATCAATAATTTTGGTGCAAAACTAGTTGTTTGCCATGGTTAATATCAAACTGAAAACATCCCTGTGTAGAATGTGAAGTAAATATAATGTACAGATTTATTTAATCTGGTCAAACATCTTGTGCCACTATGATTTCAGATAAGAGCCATTAATATTACTTCTGCTCCCTTCCATTTTTACTTCATTACCATCATCATATGCCTTCCCCTTTCCTCTTTTTGTCAATACCATTTCCACTATTTCACTCTTCACACTCCCTTTTCCCCCATCATGCTCACCATTAGATATCTTCAATTATGAAATCCCCTCCATCAATGTCAATCTGGACAGCCTCATCGATGAGTTCAGCTCTGCCCCCTGCAGGAGGTCCCTGGCATTGACAGACTCTCCAGAGGGGGATGCTGTGTCTGAGGAGGAACCCCAGAGCACTATTCTATGACCCTGAGGCATCATTTACCAGCATCCCGGTGGCTGTACATGCATTGAAGTGTTGACACCAAGCCCTGAAGGAAACGACAACAGACTGGCCTCACTAGTACCCACCTGAAACCAGAACATTAACCTTCCCTCACATCCGCTACAGGTTGCAAAGAAACTCATCTTTCTCAGCTGCTTGCTTTTACGTTTACAGGTCCTTCTCAAAAAATTAGCATATTGTGATAAAGTTCATTATTTTCCATAATGTCATGATGAAAATTTAACATTCATATATTTTAGATTCATTGCACACTAACTGAAATATTTCAGGTCTTTTATTGTCTTAATACGGATGATTTTGGCATACAGCTCATGAAAACCCAAAATTCCTATCTCACAAAATTAGCATATTATTAAAAGGGTCTCTAAACGAGCTATGAACCTAATCATCTGAATCAACGAGTTAACTCTAAACACCTGCAAAAGATTCCTGAGGCCTTTAAAACTCCCAGCCTGGTTCATCACTCAAAACCCCAATCATGGGTAAGACTGCCAACCTGATTGCTGTCCAGAAGGCCACTATTGACACCCTCAAGCAAGAGGGTAAGACACAGAAAGAAATTTCTGCATGAATAGGCTGTTCCCAGAGTGCTGTATCAAGGCACCTCAGTGGGAAGTCTGTGGGAAGGAAAAAGTGTGGCAGAAAACGCTGCACAACGAGAAGAGGTGACCGGACCCTGAGGAAGATTGTGGAGAAGGGCCGATTCCAGACCTTGGGGGACCTGTGGAAGCAGTGGACTGAATCTGGAGTAGAAACATCCAGAGCCACCGTGCACAGGCGTGTGCAGGAAATGGGCTACAGGTGCCGCATTCCCCAGGTCAAGCCACTTTTGAACCAGAAACAGCGGCAGAAGCGCCTGACCTGGGCTACAGAGAAGCAGCACTGGACTGTTGCTCAGTGGTCCAAAGTACTTTTTTCGGATGAAAGCAAATTCTGCATGTCATTCAGAAATCAAGGTGCCAGAGTCTGGAGGAAGACTGGGGAGAAGGAAATGCCAAAATGCCAGAAGTCCAGTGTCAAGTACCCACAGTCAGTGATGGTCTGGGGTGCCGTGTCAGCTGCTGGTGTTGGTCCACTGTGTTTTATCAAGGGCAGGGTCAATGCAGCTAGCTATCAGGAGATTTTGGAGCACTTCATGCTTCCATCTGCTGAAAAGCTTTATGGAGATGAAGATTTCATTTTTCAGCACAACCTGGCACCTGCTCACAGTGCCAAAACCACTGGTAAATGGTTTACTGACCATGGTATCACTGTGCTCAATTGGCCTGCCAACTCTCCTGACCTGAACCCCATAGAGAATCTGTGGGATATTGTGAAGAGAACGTTGAGAGACTCAAGACCCAACACTCTGGATGAGCTAAAGGCCGCTATCGAAGCATCCTGGGCCTCCATAAGACCTCAGCAGTGCCACAGGCGGATTGCCTCCATGCCACGCCGCATTGAAGCAGTCATTTCTGCAAAAGGATTCCCAACCAAGTATTGAGTGCATAACTGTACATGATTATTTGAAGGTTGACGTTTTTTGTATTAAAAACACTTTTCTTTTATTGGTCGGATGAAATATGCTAATTTTGTGAGATAGGAATTTTGGGTTTTCATGAGCTGTATGCCAAAATCATCCGTATTAAGACAATAAAAGACCTAAAATATTTCAGTTAGTGTGCAATGAATCTAAAATATATGAATGTTAAATTTTCATCATGACATTATGGAAAGTAATGAACTTTATCACAATATGCTAATATTTTGAGAAGGACCTGTATGTGACTACAGAAACAAAACAAAAAAAAACACCAAAATGCCATAGAGGATGAACTGTTGCCTTTAAGAGAAAAGACAGGAAAATAATAGATAAGTATTACATCAAAAGATATTTTTATCACTGATTTATTTTTGCTTGTTTGCTTTACTTTGTTATTTTCTTTCTCGGTAAAGTGCTCCATGTTTCTCTGTCTTTTTCTAGTTCTTTTTTTGCCTTATAAGAACATGCAATCAAATTGCAATATGACGTTTGCAGGTTTGTGCAAGCTTTTTGCTTTTGGGAGACTGGCATGGTTTGGAGCAAATCTCATCCTCAGGTTGAAACACAGACACAGAGTGAGAGCAGGGCTCACAGGGTATTCTACTTTGCACACATTAGAAACATGCTGGGCCCTTAAGACAGGCTTTGCATGCAGGATGAAACATTTAACTCAGTTTTTTAATGTCTCTTCATTTTTACTTCTGAAAAAAAGGTCTTTGTTGGACATTTACACATGTATAGTTAAAACTCACTTAATCTCACATTACATTGTACCAGCACATAATCAGAAGAATGTTATTGTAATTCAAGCTTTTGCTACTTGCACCCGTTGTTCAGTTTGGAAGAAAGCACCATGATGTTTTTGCATGTAAAACCAATGTGACTGGCCTGCATCAGATTAAGGGCCTCTGAGTGGTTTTGCTTTATTTTCTAAGTGTTAATCTTACATTTTTTTTTACTTGTGGGAGTAAATTTTGAGCCCATGCCTGTTAGAATGCTGCAGCTTGATGATGATGGATGGACGACTACACTGCCTTTATGTTTGTGTGATTCTCTCTCTTAACTTTGTTTCAAGTGCTTCAGGTTCAGTGACCTTTGACCCTTGTGTGTAAATACACAGACTGTACATAGGCTTATGTATATAAATTTGAGAGGAAGAGTATATGTAAAATGCATATCTGGAACATATAATGATATTAATATATGTGCTGATATTTATCGTATAGAAAATGACATGATTAAAAACTTGATGTTACACTTTGTCCCTGCACACAATGAACAGGTGTATTGTAGATTCATATAGTTTTTTTTTTTTGTTTGTTTGTTTTACTTTAACTCCAGGTTACTACGATGCTGCAGCAGACATGCAGAATGTTATTTCTGCTACAACTCATCTGACGTCTTCAGTCCTGTTTGAGCTCTAGTGATTACACCCTAACGGCTATTATGATTCCTCTTTTTAAAAGCAGATGTTATTAAAATTCATCTGCATAAAGAATTCAAAATTCTTGAAATACTCCAGCCTTTTGGATTGAGCTGGTTTAGTTACAGGGGAAATAAAAATTGGGACAGCTTTAAATTAAAAACACCTTGGCTAATTTTTATTTTAACCCAAGACAATTATACATTGCCTTCCGGAAGTATTATAGTACCTTGAACTTTTTCATGTTATATCACATAAGAACCACAAACCTCAGTATATTTTATTGACCAACACATAGCGATACATAATTGTGAAGGTAAAGATGATGCAAACTGCACATGCCTATTCCTGTTTTCATAATAGCTCAAACTTAAGCATATTGGATAGAGTCTGTGAACATCAGTTTCCTTTCATCATTTCTTATAGATTTAGGTCCAGGTTATTCTAACACACAAATATGATTTGATATGAATCATTTCACTATGTTTAGGGTTCTTATCCTGCTGGAAGGTGAACCTTTACTCCAATCACCAATCGTTTGCAGTCTTTACTGGCAAATTTGGAATTGAGCATTAAGGCATAAAAGTTAAAATTTAGTGCACTTTCATTTACCTGACTTGTGGCACACTGCAGAGGAAGACTTTTACTTTTTTTTAACAATTTGATAATCTTTTCTACTGAAGTCAGATCTATTTAAAGGCTGCCACCTGAGCTACAGATCTCTGCAGCTCCTCCAGTATTATAGGCCTCTTGGCTGCTTCTCTGGTTAATGCTCTCCTTGCCTGGCTTATTGGTTTAGGTTGACGCCTATGTTTTGGAAGGTTTGCACTCATATCTTTCCTTTTTCGAATAATATATTGAACTGTGTTCAACGCTTCCCAAACAAAATTATCTCTGACCTGTCTTCTATGTTCCTCGATATTCAGGGTGTTGTTTGGTCGCTAATGTTCTGTAACAAACCTCTTGAGGCCTTCACAGAACAGCTATATTTTGACTGAGATTGCATTGCTCAGAGGGGAACTCTGTTTGCTAATTAAGTGACTTTTGAAGGCTGAATGGTGCATTGACTTTTATTTAGGTGCATCACAGTAAAATGGGGTGAATACAAATAAGCTGCATACTTTTCATATTTTTATTAGCAAAAATGTTTGAAGACTATAATTTTTCACTATTATGCAATTCTTTATGTAATCCCAACAGATTATCTGAAACTTGAGGTTGTAACAAGACAAATATGAAAAGGTTGAAAGGGTACAAATGCTACGGCAAGGCACTGTCGAAATTTAAATTTTAGCAGATGCCAGATGCATCAGAATCACTTTTCTATTTAATATGAATCATCATAGAGCAGTAATGCTATCAATTATTTCTGTATACATGTACACAATTTACTGGTCCACCTCAGTCCAAAATAAGCGCTCAAATTTGCCTTTTCCAAATCTGCTTTAAAAAAAAAAAGCCATTCAGTTAATAGAAAAGCTTTTTTTTTTTTTATGAGTGTATCCAAAAATTTTCTTTTTTTATTTCCTTCTAATATGGGATCTATGTTATGCCTCAGTGTGTGTGCTCTCAATGAACTATCTCTGATTTTGGTGATGTTTATTATCTTGATAGTTGTGGTAATTGTATGACAATAATTGCAAGTGCCCTCACTCTGGTTGTTACTTTTGAACAATAGAAATAATCAATGTGTGCTAGAGGTTTTTATTTTGTGTGCTGGATCAATATGTTCATACACAAATGCAGAGCGATCTCTGAATGTGACTCATGCAGATTTTTAATTGCACACTACCCAACAGGATAAATGAAAGTTAGGATCGAATGAAGTTAGTTTGAGACTGTTGGGATGTTTTGTTATCAGAACATGGCAGTATTACTCTAATGCTTTTAGGCATCATAACTGGAACTTACAGCCACCTCGAAGCATGCATTCAATTCATTATAGGTGTGATAATTAAGCTGATACATAGAAAACAAAAACAAAAAACATCTGTACTTTCCCTAAAAATGTGAGTCCTTATTTTTGGTCGCTACTGTAGATTAACTATACAATTATTTTTTTCAAGTGCATATTTCTTAAAGCAACTTTTTCATATAATGACATACAGTTCTGTTGTTTAATTGAGCTTTTTAATGACTGTAGATATATTTCTACCTTATCACTAGATGTGTTGCTCCAAAGCAAAGCCAGGTTTCTTTGCAGTTTGTGTGGGTTTAAATCAGAAAAGGACAAAGACAGCCATGCATGCACTTGGCAAATATATTTTAAAAGACCACAATTGTTTTTGTTAATCATCATTGTTTTAAGGGATTGTGAGAGAAAGAGAATTGCAATGGACAGTCTTTTGTGGGATTTTGAGCAATATAGAGGAGGAGCGGAGATTGCCTGTGGATGTACAGCCTCCTCCTGCTTTCACAACTAATATGTAAACTAAATCTGCCGCTTGTTGAGCCCACCATGCCCAGCCCTTCGTCCTCTGCTTAGCATAATGAGTGGAACACAGTGTGTACTGTGAAGCCTACCTGCAATCCTTATCAGAATGTCGGAAATAAATATATATTAAACTCTACATTTTTAATAATCCCACTTGGTCATTGCTGCTTTATTACTTTTTATCAACAAACATCTACACTTCAGTTTGTGAGCCAGCCCATTCTCCCCTGTATGTTAGGTTATCATTTATATCCAAATAGTATTTTCTTTACTGAACTTTTCTTATTCTTTGACCTTATTTTGACATCACCCCTACTCTGTCTCTCTCTTTCTTTTCTTGTGACGTGTGATGCCTTTTGTGGGTCAAACTGTGCACAAGCAGGTTCATTGGAGAAAATGTAACAAGTCAGATTTTTATTATTCTAACATGCATGGAAACAATCTGTGGTTATGTAGCAGAAACTTGTTGAGGTGAGTAACTAGCAAAACTGGCCAAGCAGGATGGGTGAAGGATTACAACAGGGGGGTAATAGGAGTGTACACCTTTGTTAAATTGATGGCTATTCATACAAAGCAAGAGTCTAACTTTAAAGCTCAACCAAAAAATGCACAATGAACTGACAACGTTTTGCACAAACGTAGCCATTTGGGACTAGTTTTAATCTAACTTTTGTCTTGATCTGATACTGTATTTTCTGAAGGACTCTGTCGAAATCTAATCACTCAAGCAGTGTCTCTCCTTACAGTAGACAGGCACAGCTCATCTTCTTCAGGTTGCCATGGGTGCATGAATTATTTCTAACAGATCATTTAAATGTGTCTCTCTTTACGGTCTTTATGAACAACTGGTTAAAGGACTCTTACCAGTTGGTTTAACACAAGGAACGCTCTCATCTGCATAAACTATATTAATCATATTTTAATTTCCTTCAGCAACTTTTGAGGTTCAACATTACTGGAGTCATGCTTTCCTGCTCTCTGATCATAGTTTGCTACAACCACAAACTTCAATGTATTTTATTGTAATTTTAATTCATAGGTGAACACAAAATAGAATAATAGAATGAAAGAAAAATGCTAAGTGTTTTTTTATATACATATATAAAAACGTGAATCTCTAAATTATTGTCATTTCAGTTCACAATTATTTCCTACTTTGTCAGTCATTTTCAGTCATTTTCTACCGCTTATTCCATAGTGGGTCGCGGGGGAGCTGGTGCCTATCTCCAGCAGTCCATGGGCGAGAGGCAGGGTACACCCTGGACAGATCGCCAGTCTATCGCAGTCTATTACAAAAAGTCCCAGGAAAACACACTAAAATTTGTGACAGCAAACTGTGAAAAAGTGCACAGGGTGTAAATATGTTCAACAGGCAATACCAGTAAAGTGGGAGGCTATTGCTCTACAGGCTTGGCCACAAACCCGTGGACTGCTGCTTGGAAACACACCTTAACACTAACCAGACCTCCTTAACAACATTCTGACTAAGTAAGGATTGTTTGTTGGGTTGGGTTTAAAATGCTTGCAAATCGAGACTAATCCATCTTGTCGTCAAGGCAAAATTTTAATTTAGACTGTTGCTTGGTACCTTGTGAGTCAGTAAACGTTTTTTTTTATTTTTTATGTTTTATTGGTAATTTCAACCAAGGAGATAAATTACAGAATATGGCTGTATAAAACCATAGCCAAACATGACTCCAACTGAATACTTTAAAATACAGTTCATGGTAATATTTTATGCTGATCAAACTCACATGCATAACAACGTTCATTTTCTATAAATATTGTCTTTAAGTTTTCCTTTGATCGTTTCCACTTAGACCTCCGATCTAAATGCGTCCTCAGCTGCGCTATGCCAATAAAATCCATGGTAAAGTCGCAGCCACCAGTGCCAGTAAAGTAAAGGCCGACAACAAACAGAGCAAGCATCGCGCCGTGTTGCAACCCCTACGTCTTCCCCTGCGCTCAGGGTGAACCACGGTCATCACAACATCGAGCGTATCATCCTCAGCCATCGGTCGCCCCTGGGCACTTATGATGAAGATCTGACACGCATTATGATCGTGGCCGATTAACCTCTCCTGACGGATTCGTCCAAAGATGTTCCTGCAGCAGTGGACTATCCGGTTAACTCCGCTCAAAAAACTGTCCCCAGTGGCGCGCGGTGCGCTCCGGAGCTGCGGCGGCGTCGGAGGAAGAGGCACCTGTAGGGTCTGCTCTTCATTTGGATCCTTGGTCGCCGCCAGTGATACCAGCACTTCCCTTTGCTTCTTGATGAATGTCAGATGTCGGCAGATGGGACAAGCAATTGTGTCCCCGATGACTCCATCGCTGTTAATGCTGACCAGCGTTTTCACCAAGCAGTCGTGACAAAATACATGTCCGCAGCTTAAAGTCCTCTCACTGCCCGACAGACACTCATAGCACACAGGGCACTCGTGTGCGTCTTCCTGGCTGTCGTCTTCGTAAATTGCCATAGAGACGTAGAGAATACTGAAAATGGATTGTTTAACAATAACCCTTGGTAAAAGGCACACTGAGGTGTTGCTAGTTCATTGTTCTTTATTGACTCTGTGCCGTTGGCTTTGGGTGGAGGCCTGAGAGTTTTGTAAAACAGGTGCTGTCACCTGTGACAGCAGAAACTTGTCTAATTGGATCCAGTTCAAGTTCTTAAGTGGTGCATATTTTATGATCCTCAACCCTACAAGGTTCTTTCAGACCCACACGACTACAAGGTGGAAGATTTAAAATAAAACCTGTTTCATTTAATTTCTTCTATGGAGGAAAGTTATTTCATCTCAATTCATGTCTCGACTGTCTGTGGTGCATATTTGGCTATGTTCACTGTGTTTGTACACTAACATGTTTAATAAGAGTTTTCATGTGTGTAGCAAAAAAATACTTTCTTTGAAATTTTCAGACCTTTCTGCATCCTGACACAGACAGTTGACAAACAAATGTTTGGCTTTTTCATTTTCCTATGTATCATTGAGTTTTCTGGCAATCATGCCCCACCTTGTGGTTAAAAAAAATCTGCATGCAGCTATGTTGAAGAAAAAAGGCATTTCCCAAAAATGCATACGTACACTCACCAGTCACTTTATTAGGTACACCTGTCCAACTGCTCGTTAACGCATATTTCTAATCAACCAATCACATGGCAGCAACTCAATGCATTTAGGCATGTAGACATGGTCAAGACGATCTGTTGCAGTTCAAACCGACCATCAGAATGGGGAAGAAAGGTGATTTAAGTGACTTTGAACGTGGCATGGTTGTTGGTGCCAGACGGGCTGGTCTGAGTATTTCTGCTGATCTACTGGGATTTTCATGCACTGCCATCTCTAGGGTTTACAGAGAATGGTCCGAAAAAGAGAAAATATCCAGTGAGCGGCAGTTTGGTGGGCACAAATGCCTTGTTGATGCCAGAGGTCAAAGGAGAATGGCCAGACAGGTTCGAGCTAATAGAAAGGCAACAGTAACTCAAATAACCACTCGTTACAACCAAGGCATAACACGTCGAACACAACACGTCTCGCACAACACGTTGAACCTTGAGGCGGATGGGCTACAGCAGCAGAAAACCACACCGGGTGCCACTCCTGTCAGCTAAGAACAGGAAACAGAGGCTACAATTCGCACAGGCTCACCAACATTGTTCAATGGAAGAAAAACGTTGCCTGGTCTGATGAGTCTCAATTTCTGCTGCGACAATCGGATGGTAGGGTCAGAATTTGGCATTAACAACATGAAAGCATGGATCCATCCTGTCTTGTATCAACAGTTCAGGCTGGTGGTGGTGTAAGGTGTGGGGGATATTTTCTTGTGACTCAGTGGGATGTGGTCAAAAGGGAGATTCGCATCATGGAGGATGTGCAGTCGACATATCTGCATCATCTGTGTAATGCTATCATGTTAATATGGACTAAACTCTCTGAGGAATGTTTTACAGTACCTTGTTGAATTTATGCCACGAAGGATTAAGGCAGTTCTGAAGGCAAAAGGGGGTCCAACCTGGTACTAGCAAGGTGTACCTAATAAAGAGGCTGGTGAGTGTACATAATACAAGGGCTTCCACGCTCACCAGGGCTCAGTCCAAGAGAGAACCTTTGGGATTTGGTGGAACAGGAACTGATTTTGCACAGAAATGTGCAGCAACCACTTATTGAAATAATGCAAATATGGTAAGAAATCTCCAAGGGATGTTTCAGATACCATGTTTTATTTATGCCATTAAGAATTAAATCAGTTCTGAGAGAAAAAGGGGGGTCTAATAAATTACTAACAAGGTATCTTACCTAATAAAACAGATATTTAACCTACACAGCATAAAAAGGACAAATATCCTTTTTTCACTGTCTAAATCATACTAATTGTATTCTGTTTTAGGTGATGTGGCATTATAAGAGTTATTTCTATCATTATGGCTAAAAGTGTGGATAATGAGAAA
The DNA here is from genome assembly GCF_021462225.1 of Girardinichthys multiradiatus. NCBI lineage: Eukaryota > Metazoa > Chordata > Actinopteri > Cyprinodontiformes > Goodeidae > Girardinichthys > Girardinichthys multiradiatus. The sequence continues at coordinate 26,606,750 of NC_061818.1, forward strand.
GATCATGTTTTAGAGTTTACTTTAAATATTTCTTTAAATTTCGTAGTGTTGCCCTTTGAACTGTATGACTTTGTTCAAACTGTTTTGGGCATTCTCCCACAGGCATTTCACCATAGTTTGCTGGAGTCTTTCATCCATTCCTCTTGACAGAACTGTTGTTACTGAGTCAGGATTGTAGGTCACCTTGCTCAAGCACAGCTATTGAGGTCTCCTCACAAATTCTCTTTTAGACTGAGATCAGGGCTTCCTTTATGGCTTCTACAAAATATTGATGCTGTTGTCTTTAATCCACTTTTTAACCAATCAAATGGGAAGATAATGGTCCTTGAACATTTGGTCATCCTGGCTGATGTCTTGCATTGTTACTACAACATGATGTGGTCTATTTTGTGAAGTGAACTAGTTCCTATTGCAGCAAAAGTAATCCACAACATGATCTCTGTACTCCATATTTGGGAAGTACAGTGGGCGGAATTGGACCCTGAAATATGGTAATGACCTAAGACATACCAACAAGTTGCTGAAAACTATGAAGTGAAAAGTTTTGGCCCATGTAAAATCATAGATCTTAATCCCTTTTATATGTTGTGTCTTCAAAAGGGCTGTGCATACAAGAAACCCCTCAGCCATCTCACAGCTAAAAGTGAAGAGTGGGGCAAACTATCCTCAGGTTAGTGTCATATTGGTAGATGGCTGCAAGAAGTGAAGTTGTTTCAACCAAAGGGGTAAGACTAGATGTTAGGAGGTACGGTGTCCTAACTTTCTCCTCGTTTGGATATATCTTTTGTTGATTTATTTTCTTTTATGCATAAAACAAAGTGTTATGATAGTTATAAAACAAATTACAGAATGTTTGTTATTTTTTTATCATTTGTCTCTTGTAGTGGAGACACAATTTATGTTTTTTTTGTTTGTTTGTTTTATCGCATTATTATATGTTACAGTTATTATTTTCTTTCCCTATTGTCTATGCAGGACCTCATCTCTTTACAGCTATAAGTCCAACTTCTGATTAATTATGATGTCCAGATGTCCAGAAACTTTGTTTACCTGGATCAACCATAACTAATCTTAAAACTTGGATGTTCAAGAAATTGTTTCCTTACTGTTACTTTGGAGGTTGAATTGCCAGGCACAGTTCCATTGTAACACACTTTATGTTTGGTGTAAGATATCATGTAGTTTGGAATTAGAATCAGCTTTACTGCCAGATTTGTACAGACAAACAAGCATTTTAACTGGGGTACACTTTGCTCTCTGAGAGGATTTTTTTTAAATATATATATAACAGTGGCAATAAAGAATATCTTTCAAAATGTACATACAGGGGTTGGACAATGAAACTGAAATACCTGGTTTTAGACCACAATAATTTATTAGTATGGTGTAGGGCCTCCTTTTGCGGCCAATACAGCGTCAATTCGTCTTGGGAATGACATATACAAGTCCTGCACAGTGGTCAGAGGGATTTTAAGCCATTCTTCTTGCAGGATAGTGGCCAGGTCACTACGTGATACTGGTGGAGGAAAACGTTTCCTGACTCGCTCCTCCAAAACACCCCAAAGTGGCTCAATAATATTTAGATCTGGTGACTGTGCAGGCCATGGGAGATGTTCAACTTCACTTTCATGTTCATCAAACCAATCTTTCACCAGTCTTGCTGTGTGTATTGGTGCATTGTCATCCTGATACACGGCACCACCTTCAGGATACAATGTTTGAACCATTGGATGCACATGGTCCTCAAGAATGGTTCGGTAGTCCTTGGCAGTCCATCTAGCACAAGTATTGGGCCAAGGGAATGCCATGATATAGCAGCCCAAACCATCACTGATCCACCCCCATGCTTCACTCTGGGCATGCAACAGTCTGGGTGGTACGCTTCTTTGGGGCTTCTCCACACCGTAACTCTCCCGGATGTGGGGAAAACCGTAAAGGTGGACTCATCAGTGAACAATACATGTTTCACATTGTCCACAGCCCAAGATTTGTGCTCCTTGCACCATTGAAACCGACATTTGGCATTGGCATGAGTGACCAAAGGTTTGGCCGTGTATATTGACCCTGTGGAGCTCCCAATGGACAGTTCTGGTGGAAACAGGAGAGTTGAGGTGCACATTTAATTCTGCCATGATTTGGGCAGCCGTGGTTTTATGTTTTTTGGATACAATCCGGGTTAGTACCCGAACATCCCTTTCAGACAGCTTCCTCTTGCGTCCACAGTTAATCCTGTTGGATGTGGTTCGTCCTTCTTGGTGGTATGCTGACATTACCCCGGATACCGTGGCTCTTGATACATCACAAAGACTTGCTGTCTTGGTCACAGATGCGCCAGCAAGACGTGCACCAATAATTTGTCCTCTTTTGAACTCTGGTATGTCACCCATAATGTTGTGTGCATTTCAATATTTTGAGCAAAACTGTGCTCTTACCCTGCTAATTGAACCTTCACACTCTGCTCTTACTGGTGCAATGTGCAATCAATGAAGACTGGCTACCAGGCTGGTCCAATTTAGCCATGAAACCTCCCACACTAAAATGACAGGTGTTTCAGTTTCAGTTTCATTGTCCAACCCCTGTATATACACAATTGACTTTACAATAGAATATAATGTGAGATCAGTCCAAGTATGCATTCCATTCTGGAACTCTGACGGTCAAGTGTTCATCAGAGAAACAGCCTGGGAGACGAAACTGTCTCTGTGGAGGCTGGTTTTAGCAGACAGCGCTCTATAACGCTGACCTTAAGGTAACAGCCTAAACAGATTGTGTGCAAGGTGTGTCGGGTCTGCAGAGATTTTAACTGCCCTTTTCCTGACCCCAGACCTATATAAGTCCTGGATAGAGGCCCTGATTATTCTCTCTGCAGAACAGCTCAACACAGGAATAATAAACAGGAACAGGTGTAAAAGTCCAGTTCAAGTCCTACTCTTGTGATTTTATCAAGTAGATTCTAAAGTCATTAAATTTGTGACTTAAGTCTGACTCGATTTCAAGTCAAAATAACTCTAGTCCCAACCTCTATTTCTGGGTATGCCAGATTCCTCCCACAGTCCCAAAAGCAGTCATGTTAGGGTAACGAACTACTCTTAACTGACTTCAAATGTGAATGCATGGTTGTCCTGTGTGTTTTTTGGTGGCCCTGTTTTAGATTGGTGACCTAGCCAGGGGTTAATACCCCAGCACCTACGGATGGATGGATGGATGTCCTCTCCACTGCGCATTATGATTCAAAGACATTTCACAAACTGCAGTCTACTTAAATAATAGGTTTTCTAAAACAAAACGGTTTTGTTTTTTTTCGTCTATCACTTTTTGTCAGGTTGGTCCTCTTGTAATATTACACCACCTTCTGGTTGCTAATAAAACTCCAACACTCCGTTAAAAAATTGAGGAGTGCCTCTTCTCTCATTCCAGGGCTTACGCAACGTGAAATTACGTCATCGCGTACGTATTGTGTGAGGATTTACGTTAGTTCCGGGAGACGCGTTGGCAATTTCCTAAACACATTCCAGTTACCTCAGTCAGTTTCGGAGGCCCCGGACCGGAGAAAGAGTGAGAGTCGTTGTGTGTTTCACCAGCTGGACGAAGTACTGCTGAGATAGAGGACCGGACATCGCGTTGATATGAACAGGTAACGATTTAACTGTCATAAATTACTGAATGCTTGGCCTGTTTGCTGAAGGTGCTCGGCTACTGCTCTTTTGTGAACGTTCCGAAGCTTTTAGCCTTAATTTAGTCTCAGTCTGCGGTTAAATCTCTGTTTGTGGAACCTTCTGGTGTCTTTAAACACACGACTCCTTCGGTCTGAACTCAGGGTATCAGATATCGTTTAAATTTGCGACCTCTACAGTGCTCAGCTCCATAACTTTTCTTTAAACAATGTACAGTCGGTGTAATTCATTTTTAGATTGGGTTCAGATGCTGTTAATTTTTTTCCCTGATACCCCCTTCACAAAACATGTCAAAGAAAGCAGAAGATATAACCCTTCCATAAAGTTTTGATGTGAGCTACCAGCACACCCTTCAGGGAGTGGTGTTATCATCTGCAGATCAAACCAAGAGGACCCAATAAATTAATAGCTCGTAGAAAAAGAGTTGATGTAATCCTTCTGACCTCATCAGCATCTGAAGTGCTATTAAATATGCATTCATCAGGTTTAAAGTATTTAAATACAGGACTGTGGCAGAGGATACTTTCTCCACCCTTCTCTCTTTGTCCAGGTATCGTCATAGCATAAAAATGATGCTGAAATGATCATCCCTCTTGATGCAGACTCTGTGGCTGGAGTCTTTATTCTTAACCTGTTACATTATAGGGCTTGACCTCTCCTGGTGGTGTATTATGTTACCTGTACACTGTCCGTGTTTAAAAAAAAACACAGATCTGTTATCACCTGTTCATTATAACATGTATTTGGGAGACCTACAGAGATCAATGAAAGTCACAGTATTCCATCTTGGATTTTATGTACCTATTTTTGGTACTTTCCTGGATAGCTGAGAAGTCTCCCCTCTGTCCTATGATACACCCAACTTGCTATGTCATGTATTTTGTGAAAACCCTTCAGCTTTCCAATGTTTTGATGTCTGAAGCTGCAGACTAATATATGTAGTCAGTTTATCGCTGATGAGGCCACCTCACAGGAATGTTTAAACGGAAGAGCAGGCGGTCTTTCCTCATAGTCGCCCACCCGCTGAGTGTAGAAAATCACACATCTTCATTGGTCAAATCTGAGCCAGAAAAGACTGAACCTATAGTCTCATAATTCTGAGCTTTCTTGTTCATGCAGTTCTCTTTCAGTCAGTTATTCAAGGTTTAACTTTGTCTAATTTCCTTTAATGCAATTATGTGCAAAAAAATCTGCAGACAAACCCAGCAGTTCATAAATGTTTCTGAAAACCCATTTTTTAAAATCTGCATGGGTTATGGAAAATAAAAAGGTTAATATGCAATCAGATACAGGAGCTACTGTCTATAGCGCTATTCTTGCAAACACATCAAACATCTAGGCTGTTATAGAAAGCTTGGGTCTTTTTAACAATAACTACTATAAGTTTAGATTGTTTTCAGGGAAATGGTTATACTAACATCACAGATCGAACTTTATAAAACTTTACAAACAAAGTCCTCATTTATTTGGCGTACGACATGGCTTATGGCGTTTATATTCTTACACACATTTTCAAATGAAAACTAAGATGAAGTTGGATTAAGTTGTACCATATATTGGCCAGGGCCAGAATGACGTGGCTTTGTTTCCCACATTGGCCCTCAAATAAATCTTTTTGTTCCATCTAGGTAGAAATGTGGCAAATTTAAAAACTGGATTTCATCGGTTGCCCTGCTTTCAGATAAGAAGGGAATGCATCGTGCTTGTTTCGACATGCCAAAGCACACAAAGTTAAATATTTAGAAGGGTTGTCCTAAAGTGTAAGTATTTTTGCCAGTGAAAGTATTAAGAATGTCTCTTTTCTTCTCAGGCTGCCCTGAGATGGACACAGAGATGATTCCTAAATTTTCATCAAAGGATGAGGAGGTTGATTATTGGAAAACACAAGCCCTGAAATATAAGAAAAGGTAGGTTTTGCTCATATGACTTCATACTTTGTCGTGTTACTTTAGATGTGTTTGATATTTTTAACATTTTGGTTTCCTGTGACTTTTATCTGCACATTTTGCTATGTTCTCAGCGTTTTGTGTGTGTGAATTTAGAATATTGTTTTTGCTCAATAAGCTCATCTTGCAGCTACAGGTCCTTCTCAAAATATTAGCATATTGTGATAAAGTTCATTATTTTCCATAATGTCATGATGAAAATGTAACATTCATATATTTTAGATTCATTGCACACTAACTGAAATATTTCAGGTCTTTTATTGTCTTAATACGGATGATTTTGGCATACAGCTCATGAAAACCCAAAATTCCTATCTCACAAAATTAGCATATTTCATCCGACCAATTAAAGAAAAGTGTTTTTAATACAAAAAACATCAACCTTCAAATAATCATGTACAGTTATGCACTCAATACTTGGTCGGGAATCCTTTTGCAGAAATGACTGCTTCAATGCGGCGTGGCATGGAGGCAATCAGCCTGTGGCACTGCTGAGGTCTTATGGAGGCCCAGGATGCTTCGATAGCGGCCTTTAGCTCATCCAGAGTGTTGGGTCTTGAGTCTCTCAACGTTCTCTTCACAATATCCCACAGATTCTCTATGGGGTTCAGGTCAGGAGAGTTGGCAGGCCAATTGAGCACAGTGATACCATGGTCAGTAAACCATTTACCAGTGGTTTTGGCACTGTGAGCAGGTGCCAGGTCGTGCTGAAAAATGAAATCTTCATCTCCATAAAGCTTTTCAGCAGATGGAAGCATGAAGTGCTCCAAAATCTCCTGATAGCTAGCTGCATTGACCCTGCCCTTGATAAAACACAGTGGACCAACACCAGCAGCTGACACGGCACCCCAGACCATCACTGACTGTGGGTACTTGATACTGGACTTCTGGCATTTTGGCATTTCCTTCTCCCCAGTCTTCCTCCAGACTCTGGCACCTTGATTTCCGAATGACATGCAGAATTTGCTTTCATCCGAAAAAAGTACTTTGGACCACTGAGCAACAGTCCAGTGCTGCTTCTCTGTAGCCCAGGTCAGGTGCTTCTGCCGCTGTTTCTGGTTCAAAAGTGGCTTGACCTGGGGAATGCGGCACCTGTAGCCCATTTCCTGCACACGCCTGTGCACGGTGGCTCTGGATGTTTCTACTCCAGACTCAGTCCACTGCTTCCGCAGGTCCCCCAAGGTCTGGAATCGGCCCTTCTCCACAATCTTCCTCAGGGTCCGGTCACCTCTTCTCGTTGTGCAGCGTTTTCTGCCACACTTTTTCCTTCCCACAGACTTCCCACTGAGGTGCCTTGATACAGCACTCTGGGAACAGCCTATTCGTACAGAAATTTCTTTCTGTGTCTTACCCTCTTGCTTGAGGGTGTCAATAGTAGCCTTCTGGACAGCAGTCAGGTCGGCAGTCTTACCCATGATTGGGGTTTTGAGTGATGAACCAGGCTGGGAGTTTTAAAGGCCTCAGGAATCTTTTGCAGGTGTTTAGAGTTAACTCTTTGATTCAGATGATTAGGTTCATAGCTCGTTTAGAGACCCTTTTAATGATATGCTAATTTTGTGAGATAGGAATTTTGGGTTTTCATGAGCTGTATGCCAAAATCATCCGTATTAAGACAATAAAAGACCTGAAATATTTCAGTTAGTGTGCAATGAATCTAAAATATATGAATGTTAAATTTTCATCATGACATTATGGAAAATAATGAACTTTATCACAATATGTTAATATTTTGAGAAGAACCTGTACGTAACGGTGCTTATTTTGTAGCTGGCAGCAGTTCCCCTGTGTGAGCACAAACCACCCTCAGTTCAGAAATGTTTGTGGGTTTCTCTCTGTGAGGTTTCAGACCTGAGCGACCGGGTTTGACCCAAAAAGAGCAAATGACTCGCTGGGAACTATGACATAAAAAACCGCAAACCTGCTGACCAATTCATGAGGAAATGACAAAAGCTTTGACTTCTTTAACAGAAGCCACCGGGCGTTCTGGGGTCTGCAGCTGTGTTGCGTAAATCTTTTTAAGTTCAGCTTGGTCCTTCTTTGGAGCTGAGAGTCACTCAGGCGGTTTAGAGTTGCACAGAAGGGGTTAAAGACCTGGTGGTTTTCTGAGAAATTCCTGCAGTGGGTACATGAGGGAAAAACATCAAACCGTGGAAAAACCAACTTTAAATAGATGGCTTACTGTGGGTTGTTGCACGTGTTTCAAGCATGTGGTTTTTTTTTTTTTTCCAGATGGACTTTAACACGGACCTAACAAATACTGCATCTTGCAATGTTAATAAGTTACCTTCTGAAATGGTTAGCTTCCCATATGAAATCAGTCAGTTCCTGTATTTTTGGACATTGAGAGGGTAGTTTAAATTGACTGCCTGGTGCTGGAAGGTTAGAGACTCCACTGTGGCCATTGCACATCCTCTCTGTCGTTGGCATGTGTGGAACGACCATGCAGAGCAACTGATTCATGGATTCCAGCTGTCTGAGACCATTATCTCAGTGCAAGTCTGCTGAACTCAGACTAGTGTTGAGTAAAGTGTTATCTGATCAGGAAAAAGCTTATAAAAGAATTAACTGTTCTGTTCGAACTTTGTTTATTACTATAGGTTTATCTTTTTTATATATTCTTTAAGTGGTCAGCTTTTATGTTTTTTTTATCTCTGATCCTGGCTCAGGCAGTTTAGGTAGCTCCTCAGAGCGGTATATTTACATTGTTTAATTCAACAATGCTGGGTTGTTAGTGGTGGTTAAACCAAGAGTGAAAGTTAAACATTTTTCAGTATTTATTTCAGGTTTATTTCTGCCAATTTTGGGGACAAAGCTCCAGGAACATGTCTGAGCTTGGCTTCTCCTGCAGAACAATAGCCTGACAGTTTTCTAGAACTAATCCTACTGCTCTGCAAAGCTGAATGGTCCTACTGTTGATCATTACTACAGATGTGAGACAATGACTGTTGTTGTTTGTATCATTCAGTTGCCAAGATGCTCAAGAAGAGCTGCAAGAGTTCCAGGAGGGGAGCCGGGAACTGGAAGCTGAACTGGAGGCTCAGCTCAGTCAGGCTGAACACCGGCTTCGAGATTTACAAGCTGAAAACGAGAGACTGAAGAACGAGGTGTCAAACTACAAGGTAAACTGCTGACTAGAGATGTGCTGAGAAATCTGCTGATGGGCGATTTTACGCTCGACCAGGTGTTCAGTCATCAGCCGGTTTAAAACTTAAAGTCCGCCCTTTTTTCTGATTAGAGAACACACAATAGCTAAGCTAACACTTTTCAGCATAGAAGTTGTTACTGGAGGAAGAACAATGAATTGGGTATTTTTTTGTGTTACTGAGGTGCTTAAACATGGTGGCATGTCAGTGTTCATTCCGACTCCTAATTTTATACTGGGAGTGAATCATTTTGAACAGTCCAATTCCATCTTTCATCAAACCTGTTGGATTAGGAAATGTTGGTATTCTTTTGGAAATATCACAGCTAAGGTAAAGGCTGACTATTTCTACAAGGAATACACAAAAAACCCTTTCATAACATAGTTCTGCAACTCACACAACCATGAGTCCTTCATGCTGGATAACTTTGTCCTTTTACATAATACATGTCAACATGGATGCTCAACATATTTCTCTGATCAGACTGCACTGGAGGATCATGTGGTACCTCTGCTCTGTCCAATTTTACTAAAAAGCTACACTAAGGACAACTTAAAATGTAAACTTTGTAATAATTTTGTGGCATTAAAATATTGGCAACTTTTTCTTTGATTGCTGAGCTGTGTAACAACTACTGCTCTCTAACACACTGTCTGATGCTGCCTCTGGTCCTGATATAAAGAATGGTTGTTGACAGCAGAAAGTCTAATGTATTGTTATAAAAACATAAATGAATAATTTAGCAATCAAACAATGCAACACGTGAATGCAAATTAAGGCTTTTTTCCTCTCACATTGCAGAAAAAGTTGACTATACGGTGTCTTAAAATGCAATTAAATGGATTTGGGGTTTTATTTGTACAGATGCTTCGGTCTTGTAGCAAGGAGCAAAAAGGACAGCTCGGTTACTCAAAGCAGTTTTTGAGAAAAAAAAGGGTTTTGTTTTTAATTAAAGTATTTAAAATGGAATCTAAATCTGCTAAAATTGGTATCAGCAGGTCAGGCCTTTAGAAAAATCGGTCATCGGTGCATCTGTGGTTAGGACACTAAAGCATTTACTTGTGCCTACTTAGGTCATCTGAACTCTCTTCTAGGAGAGAGTTTATAAAGCATGTTAAGTAATCCTATGGCAGTGCTTAATTGGATGTCAGGATAAAGGACAAGTCAAAATCAGAGCGGGTCTAAACACTAAGAACTGATCTTTGACATTGTTAGCTGTATTAATGTGCACACAATAAGAAATTCACCACTGTGGTGGTCACATGGCCAAACATGTGAGCCCATGTGCCACACCCTACTCTTAAAACGGGCACTGTTAATGAGCCAGAGAAGGTATGAATGATGTTTTCCTGTCTTTCTACATCAGGGGCCACAGTAAAGGTATGCAGCAATGCCTCTAATTACGCTGTAACCTAGAAACTCAGGAAGTTTCCCTGGGAACAAAGAGGCCTTTTGACAATGAAATAATACCATAGGACATCTTGGCTATCTTGTGACTCTCCTGATTTCCTCTGCTGTTGTTTGTCACCAAATGCATAAAATAGTATTTTCAAACATCATGTGATTCTCTACACTGGCTCACTCCCAGGGTGTTTTCTCCTCTTTATTTGATCAATTATTATCAGGAAAAGCTAGAGCAGCAGTATGCTCAGAGTTACAAGCAAATTTCCATGCTGGAGGATGACCTGAGCCAGACACGCAGCATCAAGGAGCAGCTACACAAATATGTGAGAGAACTTGAACAAGCCAATGACGACCTGGAAAGAGCCAAAAGGTCAGATTGAGAATTCAGATTTGATTTAATTTTGTTGGTGTATTGTACTAAGACCTTAAGACTACTTAACGAATTTTATTCAGTGGAATGGTATTTTTGATTTTTAGGGCAACAATAATTTCACTAGAAGACTTTGAGAGCCGTTTGAACCAGGCCATCGAGAGAAATGCTTTCCTTGAGAATGAGCTAGACGAGAAGGAGTCCCTCCTTGTGTCTGTGCAGCGGCTGAAAGATGAAGCCAGAGGTAAGGAACAAACTTTTTTTTTTTTTTACATTTGGTAAGCACTGTTTGTGGCATTTTGGAGGAGTATTTGATGAGTCGGACTCTTATGTTCGGCAGACCTGAGACAGGAACTGGCAGTACGAGAGCGGACTGCTGACAGAATGTCCGCACCGAGCTCGCCAACGTCAGACATCGACAAGACTGATCCTGCTGTACAGGCCTCTTTATCCCTTCCTGCGACACCTGTAGGAAAGAGCATAGAGCACGCTTTCATTAGCCAAAAGGGTAAAGGTCAATCCTATGTTTATTTCTGTATATACACTGCTCAAAAAAAGGTATACTTTTTAATCAGAGTATAATGTGAAGTCAGTTAAACTTCTGGAATATTGATCTGGTAAGTTGAGTAGTAGAGCAGGTTGTTAATCTGTGTCAGCTGTTTTGGTGTTAATGAAAATACGGGAGCACAATAAGGGCAACAATGAGACAACCCCAAAAACACGAATGGCTTTGCAAGTGGAGGCAACAGACATTTTTCCCAGTTTTTTTTTTGACAACTTTTCGGTAGTCTTGCATTTGACCAGGGTCATTGTCACTACTGGTAGCATGAGGGGATACCTGCACCCTACAGAGATTGCACAGGCAGTCCAACTCCACCAGGATGGCACTTCAATATGAGCCATTGACCGAAGGTTTGCTGTGTCAGATAGGTGGCTACTCTAGAAGAGGTGGTTAGGGTCGTCTGAGGTCCTTAATCCATCAGCAGGATCGGCTCCTTTGTTTAAGGAGAACCTGGATGAGTTCTACCAGAGCCTGACAAAGTGACCTCCAGCGGGTCACTGGTGTAAATGTCTCTGACCAAACTATTAGAAAATGAGTTCATGAGGGTGGCCTGAGGGCCCGGCGTCCTCTAGTAGGACCTGCGCTTGCTGCCCGGGACCATAGAGCTCGACTGGCATCTGCCAGAAAACACTGGAATCGGCAGATTCTGCACTGGCACCTTGTTCTTTTCACAGAGAAGAGCAGATTAGCTCTGAGCTCATGTGACAGACTTGCAAGGGTCTGGAGAAGCTGTAGTAAACCTCATACTGCCTGCAACATGATTGGTTTGGTGGCAGGTTGGTGTTGGTCTGGGGAGGCATATTCATGGAGGGATGCACAGATCTGTACAGGATACACGATGGCACCCTGACTGCCATTAGCTATCGGGATGAAATCCTTAGACCCATTGTTAGACCTGCTGGTGCAGTGGGTCCTGGTGCATTCTAATGCTTAGCCTCGTGTCAAGAGTATGCAGACAGTTCCTGGAGGATGAAGGAATTGATAACATTGACTGACCTCCATGCTCCCCTGACCTGTTTCCTATGTAAAGTCTCTGGGACATCATGTTTAAGTCCATCCAACACCACCAGGTTGCCCCTTAGACTGTCCAGGAGCTCACTGATGCCCTGGTCAGGATCTGGGACGAGAAACCCCAGGACAACATCCATCATCTCATAAGGAGCATGCTCCAACGTTATCAGGCGTGAATACAAGCATGTGGGGGAATGTTGGAGTTGCTGCAATGACATTTCAGCTAATTGGACTAGCCTGCCGCCTCAGTTTTTCAGTTTACATTTCTTGATGACTTCGGATTAATCCTTCTGTTGGTTTTCATTAAATGATGTGGCATCCTTTCGTTCCTAACACATTACCCGTTCCATATCAGTATGGACATCCAGTTTGTTTGTTTTTTCTATCTGAAATGTTGTGGTGTTTTTAAAGTGTTCCTTTTATTTTTTTCACCAGTATATTTAAAGAAAAAATCAAATATACATTAATTTTAGCTTTTTGCTATAGGATTGACCAATGGCTGCGGTGGCTCCGCCCTCACCCCTTCAGCCAGGATCTCGGCGCTTAATATAGTTGGAGACCTTCTGAGAAAAGTTGGGGTATGTGTTATTCATTTCATTATAAATTTTTACCTATTATTAAATAGTTTAAATTATTCCTTTTGTTTTGCTGTGTGAGAGTGTAGAGAAAAAGATATATGGGTAAATGTCTAAAAGTATTTGCTGGAGCTAAAGTAGGCAAAGCTGTAATTGATTGGCCTTCTCCAGAGGAAGACTTGCTCCCAAAATAGCATTAAAAAGCAAATGGTGTCTTTCTCTGCCCACATTAAGACATAATGAGGCATTATGCATGCATTTAGGAGAAAGTCAACTTTTATAAATGTAAATTACAGCCAGGGTAAATTATTTTATATTCTCAATAAGAGAATGTGTAAAAAAAATAAATAATTATATCTCAGCTAGAACCTGGGGGTAATGAGTAGTCAAGCATGTCCCAAAGGGAAGAATTCATCCTCTCTTCCATTGAGTTGAAAGTTTTTCACAAATGATATGTCCATAAAAAGTAACTAAGTCTAGGCTGGTAAACAGAGCTTGGGGAAATTAACTCTATTACAAAGACCCGCTTGTATTGTGACAATTAGTACAATATATTGTATGTAATATTATAGTTGGATACATTTTTAACTTCAACCAATGCATTTAATCAGTTAAAATGATATATCATTCTACATGTTTTTTACAACCTGCATCATCACTCATTGATTTAGAAACTTATCGCTGTGATTTCTTCAGTCAGATGGACTGGATTTTTGCTTATTAATAAATTAAAGCATTTTGCTGCATCTCTTTGATTACTTCTGTAGCTGTTGTGTTGTGCTGATGCAAAAATAGGTGAAATTGCTCCAACATGCTGGTCTTGATGGCCGTATTTGCATGTGCATGTATTTGGCGCAGTTTGGTTTGTGCAGCCTGTGAAGAAATAAAGTGGCAGGAGAACAGCAGCTGCGATAAAACAAAATCAAAAGTAAAAACATTCCACTGCTTGGTGAATTTCCCCCAAGGTTTTGAAATTGTGATTAAGTCCTAAAACTGTCTTTTCAGGCTAAATACTACTTTTTTCTGTTTTGTCATTAGGCTTTGGAATCCAAACTTGCAGCTTGTAGGAACTTTGCCAAAGACCAGGCAGCAAGGAAAAAATACTCCGCAGACATGGGCGTGCTCATCAACAGCAACGCTACAAAGTTCTCGCACCCCCTACACACAACCTACTTTGAAACAACGTAAGACCCTCTTGAAGACCTGGTTCTGCACTATATTTTAATCTGTATCTGCTAACGCAGTTCATATCCTTACCTCAACTGCAGGACTGTTAATGGACTGGACCCAAGCTCCATGGCACCGTCTAGAGCCATGCCTCCACCGGGCATGCTGCCTCTAAGTGTGTGAGGAACCCATTCAAACCTCTGCTTAATCGCCTGTCCATCCATTAGAAGCTGCCTACAGACAGAACACATGGGCTGGTGTGTGTGTGTGTGAGAGAGAGAGACTAAGTTAAAGATTGTTCACCGGGTGCGAGCGTGCATGTTTGAGTTTGACAGGTGCACGAAATATAAAACTAAATAATGAGCGTGCCTCCAGGTTGCAGCTCTAAGTGCATCCAGGTGTAGGTGCTCAGCCATTTCTGCATATGTTACTACAACAAACTTGCATGTGCCTAAAGTAGAGCCCTACAGTGCTTGTTATGGTCTCTAGATGTCAACCTCCATGCTGCAGCACTAACTCAACTTCTCAAAAAAACTTGAGGGCCCTCAACAGACCACAGCTTCCTTTTGATTTTTTTTTTTTCTTTATGTATATTCTCTTGAATTGCACAACTAAACTAATTTATATTTTCGAATGTGTAATATTTAAAAAGGGATCTGCTCATTTGAGCTAATTTATTTCATATGCTTTGAAATGCATTTTTCCTGTTTGTTACTTTTTTGCATGTGTGCACATGGTTGCAGAAGTACGGATGGACCCCGTGCTGAAGAGACGGACCGAAGTGAATGTTGATTGTCCAAAGCCATGTAACACAGTCGTTGCTGTTTTTCCTCAACACTTGCTGCTCTTAAACTAACTGCCCCCTCGGAGGTCTTTTTTTTCCTAGCATTTGAGCAGATTTCTCTGTAGAAGTTCACTTAGAATTTTAAGAAAACAGTTTTGCCTTTTTTATGTTTGACTTCATTGTGATGTGATATCTTTTTGGGTGTGAATTTGGCCCTAAATCTCCCACCCCCTGTAATGGATTCTCAAAGCCAAACAAGATGTTGAAAAATCTTTTTCACTGTTTGTTTTACTAAACCTATTTGAATTAAATGCATCATTTCAGCATTTGTGCAATGCAGGACTGACACTCTTGTTTTTCATTAGTATTAATTTGGCATAAACATTTGTCTTGGCAGCTTATGTTATTGACTTTGTATCCATTTTGCTTCTCACAGATCACATTTTTAAATCCTCAGTAGCCTGAAGTATAATTTAAAGGTTAGTTGTTATTTGTATTTATGAGATCTCACTTTAGACACCAGGAGAGCCTGTTACTGAAGTAACTTCCACAGCAAGTTTGTACAGTAGGGTTTATAGATGGTGAAAATTTGCTTACCTGTACATAGACATTTGGCATTAAAGTCCTATTTATTTCAGATTCTGTATGGCATGTATTGAGATGAGTTTTGTTATGATACAGTGGTTCCAGCCATTGTAATATGATGTTATATTGTCAGAATTGTTGAAGTAAATAAAGATTGAGATATTAAATGTGTTGTTTTGGTTTTTCTGAAATTGTTTAGCAAAACGTCACCAAGCACTTATTGTCATTTTCCCAGACTTTAATTTATTATTCCATTGATTTATTGAATAATTTTCAGTATTGAAGGACAATTAAAATAAAAATTAATTGTTCAGTTACCATTGTTTTTAAAAGAATTGTTGTTCCCCAGGGTAATAATTAATCAGTAGGCTGCATAAATATACCAACAACAATTAAAATAGGGCATAAATTATTGAGATACATAGTTCAGTTTCAGTTTACTTCGTACTTTACAATGACTTCCTTTTAAGATCCAAAAATCAAAGACCCAATTTCTTCTCCATTTCCTCCTTCAATATGTTCTTGATCTAGAGAAACAGAACATACTTTCTTTAGGAATTCTGCATGAATTATGGCAGTTGTATTTCTCAATGCTGAAATTAAAACAGCCCTCCTACCTTCCCGGAGACGGTTAGAGGGTAGCTGTCTACAAAGATCACATAGTATGGAATCTTAAAGTGAGAAATCTGAGGAAAAGAAAAAACATGCATGATTGCATACTTTTTTTAAATAATTTTAAATAGTCTTGGCCTTTCTGTAAGTACTGTATGTCCATTATCTCTTCCTACCTTGCCTTTGCAAAAGTCCCTTATCTCCTCTGCAGTTGAGGTTTGGCCGGCCCTGAGCCTAATGCAGGCACACACCTGCTCGCCCAGCCTCTCATCTTTCACTCCAACCACCTGGAAAGCAGAGCATTACATCACTATCTCTAGTTGTTTTATAATGATAAAGAATGTAATATTTTTACAAAAACAGCTTCCCCTCAGGCAATTTGTTTTTCTTTTTATTATGAGTTTGATAAAAAAAAAAAAAAATACTCCACTGCTGTGCTTTTTTTTTTATCTCACCTGCACCTCCAGAACTTTTTGATGCTTGTGGAGAAACTGCTCTATCTCAGCAGGGTAAATGTTCTCCCCTCCGCGAATGATCAGTTCCTTAATGCGTCCCTCGATGCGGCAGTATCCCAGACTGTTCAGGCTGGCTGTGTCACCGAATAAACACAGCATTTTCATCAAGAACCCCTAACTTAGAAGCATCTCTAAAATTACTCCAAAAAAATCTCTGCATTAAAAATCTATCTCCCCCAGTCCTATACCAGCGATCTTCAGCTATGACTTCTCTGGTTTTCTGAAGATCATCCCAGTACCCGAGCATCACACAGTAACCTCTGATCATCAGCTCCCCTGAAGCACCCAAAGAGACAATCTGGCCTGTGCTGGGGTCCACTACCTTGGCCTTAACACACATATTTAAGCACCTTATTAGAGTGGGAAAATAAGACAGGTTGTACTGTGCTGATTTTAGCACCAGAAATGTCCTTTATGTTTTCCATCTTCTTCCCAATGACCAACACATGCATGTTGGGGTAATTGGCATCCATAAATTGTCCTTAAATGTGAGTATGTGCAGGCATGGTTGATTCTGTATTGCCCTCTGATGGACTGGTGACCTGTCCATGGTGTATCCTCCTCACCTCTTGACCCCTGAAAAGATTAAGTGGGAACTGGAAGTGGATAGATGCAAAGAAGGGCATACCTCAGTGTGACACATGATACACCTGACAGTATTGATCTTCAGCTCATTGTTGTCTTGTGGGAACCCAAGAAATGTAAGAGGGCTGTTTTCAGTGGATCCGTATATAATCTGTGAAAAGATTAACTTAATGGACACTCAGGAGCTGTTTGACTATGTCGTGCATTAAATATTTTATGCTCACCGTTATCTCTTTCATGTTAATTTCTGATATTAGCTTCCTCAGGATCTCAGGAGGGCACGGAGAACCTCCCATAAGCCCTTGAAGCAAAGAAAATACTTCACACCAAATTCAACAAAACATACTAATCTTGACTTTTAAGTCTCTTACCAGCTTCAACTGATGACAAGTTATACTTTTGTAAATCACGTCTGAGCAGGTCAGTGTACATAGTGGGAGTGCCATAGACAAAGTTGCAGCTTAAAAAGGAGAAAGATAAAAACAGCAATCAGTGACAGTTATTGTTACTGGAGGTCATAGATACTTCGAGGAACATACTTTTCATTCTGGATGACCTCTAAATTGGCACAACTGTTGTAAGCAGAAGAAGGGAACACCAGTGTGATGCCATGAACCGCCATGCACATCCCTCCCATCACAGAACCGAAGCAGTGGTACATAGGCACGGGCACACACATTCGCAACTGAGGCTGGCGGTGAATAATAAATACACCATTATATAAATCAAACTGTGTTTTTCAACATGTCTGACAGACAACGTTGGACTTACTCTGTAATCATAGCCCACAAAATATGCATTATTTACAATATTGTGGTGAGAAAGAGTGGCTCCCTTTGGTTTCCCAGTGGTACCCTAGTGCCAGTAAAAAAAAGAAGAAAAAATGCATCTAAATCAATACATATTATATTATACGGCACATGAAAAAGATCTTATAATGAAAATTACTGAAGTGAACTGGATGTTAATGGCATCATCAAAAGACAGCTGGCTCTGCAGGTCCATCAGCTGTTTGTAGTGCAGACTCTCCCCTGCTTGCATCACATTGTCCACATGGAGCATTCCTGGCTGTCTGCTGTCGGTCAGAATGATTATACGCAACTCTGGCACCCTGGGAGATCCCGAAACAGATCATCATTGAAGTGGTTTTGTGTGGCCAGCAAAGGCTGTTAGTGCAATTTAACTTATATTTTCATTTTGTAGGTTGAGATTTTCACTGACAAATTGAAATCAACACAAAGTAGATTTTATTAACCTCTTTTTTGCTTTTGTTTGAACCACAAACATCCAGTGAATTGGATGTGTGGCCAAATTCTGATTTTGTTGCTAAAATAAACAAAAACCTTTCTCGACAAAGAAATAGACAACAATCAACCAGAAAAAGTATGTAATGTTATGCCTTTTTTTTTTAAATAAGGCAAATATGCAAGACTCTTTTCATATTTCAGATTTACAATGATTTCCTGATGTGTATACAAAAATCAGACTACTTTGTTTATTTCATTAAAATATTGCATTTTTAGTTAACTATTAAGCAGGTAAACAAAAAAGATTTTGTCGCATTTTTATTTTGAAATAATAATGCAAACAACGTTTTGTGGCCTAGAGTACTTTCAATTTGACAATCTTGGCCCACGTGGCAGAAGGTTTGGACACCGTTGATCTCAGGTCTATTAATCCTTAAGCTCCAACAGTGGAAGAACATTAACAAAACATGTGATTGTGTCAAACCTGGAGCTTTTGATCATGCCAGGCAGCATTGAATCGATTCCTGGACAGATCTCTTGCAGCATCTCACAATAGTTCTGCCTTCTAAAGCTGGTTGGACACAACACTGCTTTACACTGGACCTACAAACAGCAAATCTAGATTGTTACATTATTTACAGATTATTTGTTTCAAAGAATCCATGCTGCATGTATTTCCTAAGATGTTTGTTGTATTTTATTTTGTGTCGCAGTTATGTGACCAACTACCTTTTGCAGTGTAATCTCCACCTCCTCCACTTGATAAGCTGGGTTCAGTGACACCTGTAGGTACGACAACGAGGTTTTCAGGGATGGAAAGATTATCCAACAAACCATTTTAATGATCTTTACAAACAGAATTTGGGGGACTTTGTTGTGTTTGTTCTTTCTTCCACACATGGTCAAGATTATACATGCTCAAATATGTACATACATCCCAAGACACACATCTTGTAGTCATCAGATGTCTTCTGGCATGTTTATGGTGGGATAGTTAACTGCTTATTAGTAGAGTTTATTTAAATTGGTAGGCAGGTCAACAGGTTTCATCTCTGTGCCATTTTGAAAGCTCAATGTAAGCATTTTCTTTTTTATTTATTCACAAAACTGTATTGATGTGTGTTTGAGATCTGTTGAGATCTGTTTTCTGCTGGAATATGAAACTGTGTCCAAGTATCAACCATCTGATCCACTACATCTCCATCAGATGAACAATAGTTGGTCAAAATGATCAGAAACAGTCCAGAAAGCACCTTCATTCTAGCGTACCATGACCTAGAAACCCGTGGAAAACCAGTGTCACTTTCCAAAGGGAAAGCAGTTTCTCATCACTGTGGACTGAGATGATGCTGACAGAGAGAGAAGCCTCTGCTCAAAACTCGACTCCTTTAAAAATCGATGGGTATTAGCAGCTGCCCATGTGGACAAGCCAAAGGACTTCTGTAGAAAAGTGTTATGGCCTGACAAAGACTGAGATATTTTACTTCAATGACAAAATGTTTCGGGGAAGAATGATAAGTCTCTAGATTAAAGAATGCTGTACACACTGTCTAGCATAGTGGTGGCAGCATCATTCTGTACAGCTGTTTTGCTGCCTGTGCTACTGGTCCACTAAACAATGCACATGGAATAAATTATTTCATTTTATTCATAAATTTCACAACTTGATGTTTAAAACTTCACCCAACAGGGTACTGATCTCAGACACATGTCAAACCTGGTTATGGAATACACATCTTTTAATATACGCTAAGGTTATGTTTTTGGAAGCCCTGACATACTAGAAACTTATACCTTTTTGCTTAAAAACTGGGTCTGCAACAGGAAACCAAAACTGTAACGAAGTGGGATACATTTATACAAATGTCTTACTTCTAAAGCTTACACAGGATGCACAGGTAGCAACAGTATGTATTAAAATTCATTTAAATCTCATTTTTATTAAATACAAATCAGATTATTTGAAGAGTAAATTCCTCTTTTTAAGGCCACCTAATCACATAAAAGGAATGAGAAGAATATGTTCGGTTGGTATCCCAATAGAGGAAGGCCAAGAGGTTGGGTTTAAAAAAAACCTTATCATATAATCTATTACTAAGCAGAAAATGTTTACTCTGTGCTCATAAGATGCTAATAAAACACAAATAATAGCCTCCAAAGTCTTTGGAGTTTTATTTGTTATTTATGCATGCATATATGTTTATTTGTGAGTTGACTTGTAATATTAGGTTACCTAGACCTTGACCAGTAGATGGCGACTTTTCAGCAGACTGACAAGCTGTGCTGAAGACTGTCGGCTGGCTGGCCAGTTGCCCATATCTAACAACTTCAAGATAAGAAGTGACATAGTTCTGCAATGTTTGTATTCCTCCTTGAAATTAACATGCCACAATGCATGAAGTCCATCACAGGACCAATGAGCCTAACAATGAGCCTTGGGATCTCCAAGTGGGTCAGACACCATTTACTTCTGAGAACCAGCTTGGGCGACTTGCTCAAGCCTCTGTCAGGTCTCTTTCCCTCGGCTGCCAGCAGTGGCTCACACAGGTGCAGTCTGCCCAGAGAGTTTATTCTGAGGCTGGAAGGCTGTTGGAGATGTAACTGTTCCTCTTCAAAATTGTAAGCAATCCGAAAAACCATATTGAGAACACCTCTATGAATAAAAACAATGTAATTGGATTTTAAACCCTGTGGATGAAATTTTTTCAGTGACTCAATTGATGCACAGTTCTTGTACTTTGTGCGTTTAGCTGGTTAGAGATGCATCATGGTGTCCATCTTTACGGCTCTTTATTCCATCTCTGCAGCCACTCATCGTTCTCCTCTTCATAATACTTGTACTTTACTCACTCAGCTCTCAAAAGCACATGAAAGACAGTGTTTATTATTATCTACTATAGATACTTGGTAGTATGAAGTGATTATTATGTTTGCTTTTTCAGAGCGAGAGTGTCCTAAAGGTTGATGATAAGAACAGGATGAGAGCAGTTATCAAGGGCACTGAAATATTTTTACCAGGGGAAAAGGACAAAGTTATATTCTGTTTAGAAGTTTACCTTAGCAGAAACTAATTATTAATTACTTAGAATTTAAGTTTAATTTATTTATTTTTTTTTATTTCTCATGGCTTCTTCATAGACATTTCATTTGGACAATCTCAAGAGCACAGTCTGTGGAATAGAGGATCATTTTAAATTAATATCACCTTATGGCATTAATCAACAGTATTGGTCAGTATAGTGAAATGTTTATGCTGTAGTCAGTGTAAAAATATGTATGTTTAAGATCATTACCTTTTCAAAACCATTTAAAGCACTTTACAATTTCTGTTGAGAACAATTTGTCAAAAAAACACCCCACCTACAGTTAAGCTAGAAGTTAATTGCTACAAAACCTTGTTGTTGGGCACACCTTGCCAAGGGATTTTTATTTATTTATTTTTTTTTACCAAGTACTAGTGTAGATGTCTACAATTCAGCACAGCTCAGCCCTCCTCTAAGGCACTGAAAGGTTCAATGTCCACCTGGTTTATAAATTCAGACAGTTCCTAGACTGACCAGGATAATTCCAGCCTTAGCTGAAGCAAACTGGAAAATGATCCATTCATATATGTTTGGAGCCCAAATCCCCAGTCAATCACCTCTCTTCAAGCCAAGCGCAAGCAAGCCTGCAGCAGCCATGTCCACCTTGTTCAAAAAAGTGCAGAGAGGGACTTAACACATGCAGGATTGCAAAAATCTAAGCAAAATACATCAAATCTGAAACACATATCTTTCTGAAACTCAGCAAACGTTTTCCTGATGCCATCCTGTAGAAAGACCACAGCTTCACGGTCAGGATAGCGTTGGACCGTTGCTTCCAGGCTCTCGCCTACAGTCAGGGGAAGCAATGAATATGAAGAGGTGCCATGGACGTAGCTGGTGGTCAGGGATGGTTTATAAGGAGGACTGTCTACATGGAGAGACCTGGCAAATATAAAGTTCACAGACCTGTGACCTGTCATTTCAGTTTTTTGATTTACTGCAGTTCCAAAGATTTCTAAGAAAGAAAACTTGGAAAATGAGAGTTAACAAACTGATTTTCTGATTCACATGTCAATAAAAATCTAGTTTTAAATATCTGAGCTGATGGACACAAATGATCATTTTTTCCACTATTTCCCACGCCTTCTGGTAGGGTAGGACTTAAACAGCTTGATTTTTACAGCCAAAGGATATCAGTAACATGATTTCCTATTTGAAGAGGTTTAAGAGTAACTTACCGAGACAAAGCTGCTGCTCCTGGTTTCCACATCCTGCAGCTTTTGAGGCCATCCAAACATCGGAAACTGTAAGCACAGACCCTGAGCAGCGAGGAAGAAATCCTTGCAGACATTGCGCTTCAGTATCACGGTAATGTGGACAGGAATGCAATAAGAATCTGTCTGGGTAGTAGTGTGTGCTCTACAAAACTGCTGGTTCACTCTGGTTGGGTTTAATTGCAGCATGTGTAATAATTAACTTATATTCACCCTCACTAGATAGCTACTCACTTGAAAGATTATAGTTTGTTCATTACATCAAAGTATTGTACTTATTTTAACCCTTTAAATTAAAACTTAAGAACTGAAAGAAACAAACAGTTGCTGTTTGTAAAGACAGAAAATCTTAGGATGTCCATAATATTATTTTTAATATAATGTTCCTTAAAGCTTTTGAATTGTGGCAAAGGAAAGTACTTAAAAATGATACTAACTTGTGTTCTGGTCAGTATATAATCTATTACTAAGTAGAAAATGTTTACTCTGTGCTCAGAAGATGCTAATAAAACACAAATAATAGCCTCCAAAGTCTTTGGAGTTTTATTTGTTATTTATGCATGCATATATGTTTATTTGTGAGTTGACTTGGAATATTAGGTTACCTAGACCTTGACCAGTAGATGGCAACGTTTCAGCAGACTGACAAGCTGTGCTGAAGACTGTCGGCTGGTTGGCCTGTTGCCCATATCTAACAACTTCAAGATAAGAAGTGACATAGTTCTGCAATGTTTGTATTCCTCCTTGAAATTAACATGCCACAATGCATGAAGTCCATCACAGGACCAATGAGCCTAACAATCACATTCTACTGAGAGAGAAAGCCACAGTAAAAAAACATACATGGGTGAGATCAAGAAAACTGTACACTGGAGACTCCGCCGCTGGAATTTGAACCAAGGAACCTGCAAAGCAATAGTGTTGAAAACTACTACAATAAAGTACTCAAATTGTTAATAATCTACTGTACATCATATGTAATTTATCAATGTAATAATGCAACAATATTGACTTTTTTATATAAAAATATTATGTAAATAATTTGTTCAATTTGTAAACATCCGACATTTTTTTATT
Source organism: Girardinichthys multiradiatus (assembly GCF_021462225.1). NCBI lineage: Eukaryota > Metazoa > Chordata > Actinopteri > Cyprinodontiformes > Goodeidae > Girardinichthys > Girardinichthys multiradiatus. The sequence goes on from NC_061818.1 coordinate 26,630,304, forward strand.
ATTTGCTGATTTTATTATTTACAGCTCAAAATACTTGAACTGGTCAAACCAAAACCTTAAAAGTGTACACTGACAAGAGATTACTTTATCATATTTGTGGAAACTCAAAAGAAGGGAATCTTTTGGCTTTAGGTCGACATTACACCATTAGAAGTGTAAAACCTAGGGGCAGAATGAAAGGCTCACCCATTCATCTAAGAGTCACCTCTGACTGGATCTTTTCTGCAGATCTGCTTCAGGAGTCATGGTGAATTAATTTGACATAATCCTAGAATACTTTATTTTTTGCTGCATTTTTTGTGCCACTGAAAATGGGTTCAACATTTCAAAAGCTGGATACTTCTTTCGATAATTCATTTTTGGCATATTGCTGGTTCTGAGACCAAATATTTTGTTATTTATTATTTAAAGCACAAATGTTCTTGCTTCCTCTGTGCAACTCCCCAAAGGCTCAGTATGTAGGCATAAGCACATTGTTTGTGACAGCCATCTTAATAATAAAACACAATCAACTTGTTAAACAATACCTGAATCTCTTTAACAAGTGTAGTAACAAGGATGTAGCATGTATGACTGCTCTGCATTTACATTCATCAATGCTCCAGTTGGTACTTTGATACTTATTCACAAATTTGTAGTGAGCATAAACTGATAAATCATTCAGAACAAAACCTTCCTAAATCTGACATTTGCTTCCACTTTTCTGTATAAGGAGCACAGAAGCATTCTTCTCTTTGTATATTTTGCTGTGTAGCTATGGATACCCTTCCATGGACTTAAATTAATGTTTAACTCTACTAACACAGAGTTTACACAGAAACATTAGACAACACCAAGTCATTCATCAGTCTTTGGGCTGTTTGTCTGCAGAAAAAATTATCTCCTAACCCTTTCATTATGCTGTGTCAGTCTTATTCAGACTTTGTTATGACTACAGCATGAATCTACGCTTCACCACGGATGGAAATGCGAGTAGTCTCTCTGGGACTGCTGCAAAACTTTATATATAATGTCTGTTTCCTGCATGCACACTGCACTGTCATTATGGCTTAGGCTGTGGGTTAATGCTGTGCATAACCCAATTCATCAGTGGAGAGTCGACCTGAAAATGTATGTCGAACTCATTCAACATTGTTATTCATTCTCTGTAGGGTCGTGGCAAAACTCAGTAAAAATGTAAATGTTGCAGGGCTTAATGCATCCTGCAGAGGGCGGCAAAGTTATGGGAAATACCCAGGCTCATTGCCAGTCTGCTGCTGTAGTATTTATCTTGCTTTTGTGGCTTTAAATGAAAAAAGTTTCACACAGCCACCTTTTCAAATCAGTAAGTTCATTAAGTCGCTGTGATTTTACAAATAACTTTTCTGATCTTAACGCTTTATGTAAATTAGTAACAAAACTTACAAAACTATCATAAAGAAAAAAACTTTGGCCTACATTTATAAAAAAAATAGATGTGTTTACAGGATTTTCAGTTATTAAACTAAATTTTGCATGAAGTGTTATATATTTGTAGGATGAAGTAAGCAAAAAATTATTTTTTCTAAAAATATGGACCTATAAAGTTTAATTCCACATGTTCCACAAACTGTTCTTCAAAGTTTCCTTCGATTTTTATTTTCCAATAAAAACTGATTTTATGGGGAAAGAAACCCAACTTGCCTTTTATCACATTTTTATATAAATCTAATAAATGTTGTCAAATTATTTATTTGCAAATGCAAGAGCTTCTACCACTGCATAACTGATTCTTATTGACCCTAAGGATGGAATGTTATTGCTGCCATTAAATCTGTGTAATCTGTTTTTCATTCCCATAGAAAGTTCTCCTGCCTCAGTGCTTCAGTTGTTTTTTTCAGTGAATCCCTTCCATCCTGTAATCCCCCAGCCGGTCACGGTAGATGGACACTCTTAATGAATCAGGTTCTGCTGGAGGTTTCTTCCTGTTGAAAATGAGTTGTTTCTCTCCACTGTTGCCATATGCTTACTGAGGGATTGTCAATTAACAGATTCATTTGTTTGGGCTTCCTTAAACTATATTTTTTTAAGCAAATTGCATTGACTGATCATCTGAAACTTTTTGTATTGTATTATAATTTGGATTATATGGGATTGTATGTCCAATTGTCTGTGTTTCGATTGAATTGGGTGGAGTTGGACTAATTTGAACTGAATTTGACCCAAATTGAATTCTAATTAATTATCTCTGCCAATGAGGATATGTTTTCAGTTGAGTGTGTGTGTGTGTGTGTGTGTGTGTGTGTGTGTGTGTGTGTGTGTGTGTGTGTATGTGTGTTTGTTAGCCCAAAAAGTTGCAAAGAATCCCTAAAATTTTGTTGGTGCTTTTCATATTTTGCATCAGTCACCCTACGTTGGGTGGTGGAGGTATGCAGATTATGTTGTTAGATATGAATATGGCTTGTCTGTCTTAGAAATGGCAATAAAATAACATTTGTTGTAACAGTATAAATTAAAGGAACAGTATTGAATTGCTTGGTTCCAAAAAATCATTTGTTTGTTTATTAACTTGTGTAAAATAATTAGTGTATTTGATCAGACATTTTAACCTCTGTTATGTAAAATTTCAAAAAGATATTCATATTTATGTACACTACTTACAGAAGTTTGGGATATTTGGCTTTTGGGTGAAAATGATTGAAAATGGAAATAATTCACGCTACAAGCAGAAGCATGCAGTAGTTATTTCCTCATCTCAAACAATTTATTGAAACAAAAGCTAACAACAGTGGTGGGTATACCACAACAAAAAAGGTCAATATCTCAATATTGTTTCATGTGCCCTTGGGCACATGACCTCAGGCCACTGAAGTTCTGGGGTACAGATTTACGAGCCTCTAAACGGCGGCTTAGCTGATCTCACAGGTTTTCTATGGGATTCAGATGTGGAGAAAGTGCAGGCCACTTTATTGGTACCACGGCCTCCAGCAGCCATTCTCTAATGAGGAGACCTCGATGAACTGGAGCATTGTCCTCCATGAAGATGAAATTAGGCCTGCGTTGTTCATGCAAAGGCACAATTTATTCAGGTAGTATGGGCTTGTCACTGTACGATTCACAAAGTGTAGGGCAGTTCTGCATTGACCAGACATAACTGGCCACACTGTAACACCACCACCTTCAAAGGCTCATCTGGTATATATAAATATAGGCATCAATACTGTGAATGAACACATATGCAATAATGTGGCAAACACTAAATTGTAAAAGAACTTTAAATATGTTTCATATTTTAGATTCCTTAAAGTAGCCTTTGCTGTGATGACTGAAATATTAATCTTTGGTCATTATTTTACACTTTTTTCTTACTATAATATAGTAATAATAATAATAATGTGTGTTCATTCCCAATTCCATTTAAGATGAACAGCAACCACAATGTCATTTTTCGCCCTTTTGTTTTTGCATTTAATTTTACTGATATTACAATTAACTAGTGAGTCAAGAATGAAATAAATTGGCTGTAACAGAGATCTTTTTACTTCCATAAATTAACTCTTATAAATGAGATAATTAGAACAGAAAAATATGTTTAATGGGTTCACAAGGATAAAAATATTAACATGGTCAAAACACATGTTGAAACTCTGAAAGCTTATGGATTTTCAGAGTCCCATAAAACTGCATTCACCACAGTACCTTTAAATGTTTTTAAATATAAAACGTAAATAAAGAATGTTGTAAAAAGTCTCATTTTAATAGGTTTTCTATTTATTAGTATATATATATAACATAACAGTGTGACACTAATAACACGAGGAATTATTTCTTTATTTGAAAGTATCCAGAAAGCAGTGTGCAAAGTCTCATTATCCACACCTCTCCAGCGTTTAGTTAAAGGAATACAAACACTGTGGAATTACTGAATAGGACCTTTTGGTCCAGTTGATCTTAAAAAAGCTCTGAATATATTTCCATACATACTGCAAAACCCATCCAGTTGGCACACACATATGCAGAAATCACAGACTGGCCCATTGAGTGGCTTGTGGAAACATCTTCACTTAGTATTTCAGTAGAATTCAGTAGGTGTTGCAGTTTGAGAAGAACCATTAGTTTTTCAAATGGCCTCATGTTCTCAAATTATAATATTTTTATTGTCATCAAACTTTGGGTGCCATCTGTATCTTTGCTGCCCATCCCTCACTGATTTCCTATTTCCGGCAAGTTACGCATTCCACAGCAGAGCAGTGATAATCCACTAAAAGCTACTGATTATGTCGCCAGGGAACATTTTCTCCTCAGTTTGCAACTGAGTAAACCTGGTGCAGCCTGAGAATACAGCTCCAAAGATAATTTCTAGCGGTAACTGTTTTTTTTTTTCTTTATGCTTTGGCTTTGCCAGAGATTAAGCTGCAAAACAAAACTGATTGAAGATTTTAGTCATTTACTGTTCTAAGTAAAGAGGTCAGCCTTTGACACTGCAACACGAGTGGGTCTCGAGTAACCCAACAGGTTACTCACCTCTAATTGAAGGTCACATGCTGTCACCTGTGCCTTTAAACTGTTATGCATGCATGCATGTGTGCATCTAAGAGTGTGACCCCCTGCAGCTCTACTTTCCCCTGCCTCAGCCATTCTTTTCCCTGATGAGCATTCAGCTGTTGCCAACACTTGTCCACTTGATAACTGTTGCCATAGCTCAGGAACTCAGCACACTGTTTAACAAGCGGTAATAATTTTAATGAAAACCTTGTGTCCCTGCAAGAACTAGGTGATTGATAATCCAGAAGTGAGAATTAATATGCTTCATAGTTTTGTGTTTGGTTTTTGGCACTGATTTAAATTTGCACAGTGCCTTTGAAAAAGTATTCATTCCCCATGAATTTCTTTTTTTTTCACATTTTAAGTTACAACCACAACTGTCAATGTATTTTATTTGGACTTATGCAATGCACTGGAAAATAATTATATATGTTTTCAAAATGTTTTACAAACAATAATCTAAAAAGTATGGCATGCATTTGTATTCAGTCTCCAAAGGACTTGCAATTGGTAGCTGCAGCTAAGAATTGGGCATGTCTTTACCAGCTTTGCACATCTAGAGATTTAAATATTTACTCATTCTTCTTTTCGAAATAGCTCAGGTACAGTTGCATTGGATTGAGAGTGCATGTGAACATAAATTTTGAAGTCTCATCACCGATTCTCAATTGGAGTTTGACTTGGCCATTGTAATGCATGAGCATCATTTAACCCAAACCCTTCTACTATAGCTCTAGCAATATATTTAAAGTCATTGTCCTGCTGGAAAGTGAACCCCCAAATCTTAAAAAGTGTGCTGTGCATTTGTTCACGTATTCAATCAAACACCTTTACTTTGATAGCCATAAGTAAATTCCATTGCCTCTCATTGGTGTGTAATCTTTAAAACAAACAGCACCATCAACACCAATGTATATACCAAGCAGGTTAAGAATAACTTTAGAAGGAAATTTTAAGCAAGGTTAGGTTATAAAACAATATCCCACGCTTTGAATTTGTGGAAGATGAAACCATAATTGAACTTTTTGCCCTACATGCAAAATTCTCTGTTTTGCAGAAAATTAACATTGCACATCACCATGAACACACAGTGAAACATGGGGATGACAACATTAAGCTTTCAGGGATGCTTTCCTTGCAAGCACAGGAAAGTTCGTTAGAGTAGACGAGATGGGGCTAAATTCGGGACCAATCCTGAAAGAAAACCCAAAAAGAATAAGGACTCTAAACATGCAGCAAGAGCTACATTAATTTTAGATCAAATCATGTTCATGTGTTAGAATGCCCCTGACCTATTTAGGTAAGTTAAGACTTGGAAAATTCTCCTCATGGACACAATATAATCTAACTGAGCATGTTCTATTTTGTTGAGAAAAATGTTTTCAGTGTCTCGAAGTTCAAAGCTGGTTGAGACAAACCATGACCCAGGTCATCTGTTTACAAATGCATTCCAAACTTTCAAGATTTTTCTAACAAAGTTCCAATGAAAAACTTCAGTTTGTGGCTGTAATGTACCTGCTCTAACAAAAAAATGTGAAAACATTGAAGGGGCTTGAATGCTTGTGCAGCTCACTCAATTACGATATTTTTAACACATGATTTTAGGTCATATTTAGTCTAGAAGCTGAGTTTACAAGCATAAAATGTCTAAAATGTCCAAACTCAATGGTAACAGAATGCATGTTTTTTGTTCTTTTGAACCGGATTCCTTTCTCCACAAATCCATCTATCATTCTTTGTTTAAATGCAAACAGCTCACATCCGCTTCTTAGTAAAACTCTAAGGATTCACTTCCTACCTATCTGTCACACAACCTATTATTCCAAGCATCTGGACATCCATGAAACCTCACATGTCCAATAATACGATCTACCACGCTCTGGGCTTGTCTTTGCCATTGGCTGATGATCTGCTTCACCTCACATTGCCCAAAGATGCGTGTTTCCTTAAGGCGCCGGAGGGCATGGCCCTGTCTGCTCCAACTTCTAATGGCTAAATTTAGACAGGAACTATTTTTTCTCCTCTCATCCAAAGGCTTCAACCCAGGTCAGAGGCCAGAGAGGGTGGGACCAGTTGCCAAGGAAGAGTCAAGCAGCAAGGCAAACCCACTGGTGCTCATTGGCCTGTGCAAACAGCAGATTTGCCTTTCTGAACTGTGCAACTGACAGGCCTGAGAGCAATAGGGCCTGTGCAGATTGCATTGTCTCAGTCAGACAGAAGCAAGTGTTGATAAATGACAGGTTGTATGGAGCACAAAACAACACGCTCATTCATTGCCAAGATTATGTCTAGATAGGACGTGGGTGGGGTATACTTTTTGCTATTAAGGTCTCTGAATATTTCTGTAATTGTCTGTTCTAAATGTAATATACCATTTATTACACTCTACACCAGAGAAAACCCAAAAGCTGATCCCTTCAGCCAGTTATAATCTGAAATCAAGAGATTGCTGTTTTGCGTTACTTTAGGAATATAACAGTAAATAGAGCTTCATAGTTCTGGTGACGTCATGAGAAAGTTTTACCTCTGTTGACAGGACTTGCTGTTGCCATGGGGCTCCTGAAAAAGGCATCACAGCTCCCAGTAAATGAAGGCTGTTGGGGGAGGGGATGTGCAGGCAAGTAAATAAAAGTGCCATTTGCTACATGTTTGCTGGGCTTCCTCTGAGCCAAAACGTCTCTCTTGTTATTGGGTTGCTGAATTTGAAGCTTCTTGCAGGAGGACCCCCCACTCCGGAGGACCCTGGTGCTGGTGTGTTTGCTGAACAGACCGTACACCCCAGAGGCGCCTCTGAGAGCCACGTGAGTGGACAACGGTATCACACATTCATTCATTCAAATGTAAGGAGGCAGTCTGGTAGGCGCAGACTTTAGCACCAATTCACCATTCACAAACAGAAATAATTAGTTGAATGCAGATGCAGCTCAGGCATTCCAAAATTATCCCTGGATAGGGATAATGTCTCATAAAAGCTTTCATATATATGTTTAATATATACCGGTATGTATTAAAATCACATAAGTCTCAATAAATACAAAATATATTCTTTATTATCTTTCTTAAAATTTTTAACTCTTCTGTCTGAAGTCTGTGTGAAGAGTAAATTCCTTTTGTCTGGGAGCCTAAATTGCGGACACAACAGTGCCTTGTGAACGTATTTATGCACCGCGTGCAATTTTTCATGTTACAACCAAAGTTTATTGTATTTCAATGAAAATTTATGAGATATGCCAACAAAAGGTGGCACATCACATCAAACTGTTATTTTTAACATTTTCAACATCATATGTCCTTCTAACACATGAGTATGCTTTCATTGAAACCATTCCACTGTAGCTCTGACTGTATGTTTGGGGTGGTTATCCTGCTGGAAGGTGAACCTCAACCCCAGTCTCAAGTTTTTCGAAGCCTCTAACATGTTTTCTTACAACATTGTTCAGAATTTAGTTTCATCCATCTTTGAGTTAACTCTGAGTAGCTTCTCTGTCCCAGATTAAGAAAGGCATCTTCACAGCATGAGCCCGCCAACACCATGCTTCACTATGGGGATGTTTTGTTCAGGGTGATGTGCAGTATTTGAAAACAGCAAATGGGACTGTCGTATGGCTTTCTATCAATGACAGTTTTCCTCTTGACACTCTTGTATGAAAGCCATTTTAGTGGAGTGTGCAACTAATTGTGTCCTGACAACAGATTGTTCCACCTGAGCTGTGGTTCTCTGCAGCTCCTCCAGATATACTATTAGCCTGTTGGCTAGCCTGGCTTGCCCATCCTTTCAGTTCAGGGGGATGAGAGGGCACTGAAGATTTTTGTTTATAATACATTATTTAAATGTGGAACTTCCATTCTAAAATTTCACAGTGATAGGCTACATTGTGCTGGTCTGTCACATAAAATCTGAATAAATCCGATATAGATTTAATGTGACAAAATGTGCAAAAATTCAAAAAATTTGTATGAATACTTTTGCAAGACATTTTCTAAGTCGGAGCAAAATATTCCCAAGTACCATTCTACACCTGATATTTACAGATCCTTCTCAAAAAATTTGCATATTGTGATAAAGTTCATTATTTTCCATAATGTAATGATGAAAATTTAACATTCATATATTTTAGATTCATTGCACACTAACTGAAATATTTCAGGTCTTTTATTGTCTTAATACGGATGATTTTGGCATACAGCTCATGAAAACCCAAAATTCCTATCTCACAAAATTAGCATATCATTAAAAGGGTCTCTAAACGAGCTATGAACCTAATCATCTGAATCAACGAGTTAACTCTAAACACCTGCAAAAGATTCCTGAGGCCTTTAAAACTCCCAGCCTGGTTCATCACTCAAAACCCCAATCATGGGTAAGACTGCCGACCTGACTGCTGTCCAGAAGGCCACTATTGACACCCTCAAGCAAAAGGGTAAGACACAGAAAGAAATTTCTGAACGAATAGGCTGTTCCCAGAGTGCTGTATCAAGGCACCTCAGTGGGAAGTCGGTGGGAAGGAAAAAGTGTGGCAGAAAACGCTGCACAACGAGAAGAGGTGACCGGACCCTGAGGAAGATTGTGGAGAAGGGCTGATTCCAGACCTTGGGGGACCTGCGGAAGAAGTGGACTGAGTCTGGAGTAGAAACATCCAGAGCCACCGTGCACAGGCGTGTGCAGGAAATGGGCTACAGGTGCCGCATTCCCCAGACCTGGGCTACAGAGAAGCAGCACTGGACTGTTGCTCAGTGGTCCAAAGTACTTTTTTCGATGAAAGCAAATTCTGCATGTCATTCGGAAATCAAGGTGCCAGAGTCTGGAGGAAGACTGGGGAGAAGGAAATGCCAAAATGCCAGAAGTCCAGTGTCAAGTACCCACAGTCAGTGATGGTCTGGGGTGCCGTGTCAGCTGCTGGTATTGGTCCACTGTGTTTTATCAAGGGCAGGGTCAATGCAGCTAGCTATCAGGAGATTTTGGAGCACTTCATGCTTCCATCTACTGAAAAGCTTTATGGAGATGAAGATTTCATTTTTCAGCACGACCTGGCACCTGCTCACAGTGCCAAAACCACTGGTAAATGGTTTACTGACCATGGTATCACTGTGCTCAATTGGCCTGCCAACTCTCCTGACCTGAACCCCATAGAGAATCTGTGGGATATTGTGAAGAGAACGTTGAGAGACTCAAGACCCAACACTCTGGATGAGCTAAAGGCCGCTATCGAAGCATCCTGGGCCTCCATAAGACCTCAGCAGTGCCACAGGCTGATTGCCTCCATGCCACGCCGCATTGAAGCAGTCATTTCTGCAAAAGGATTCCCGACCAAGTATTGAGTGCATAACTGTACATGATTATTTGAAGGTTGACGTTTTTTGTATTAAAAACACTTTTCTTTTATTGGTCGGATGAAATATGCTAATTTTGTGAGATAGGAATTTTGGGTTTTCATGAGCTGTATGCCAAAATCATCTGTATTAAGACAATAAAAGACCTGAAATATTTCAGTTAGTGTGCAATGAATCTAAAATATATGAATGTTACATTTTCATCATGACATTATGGAAAATAATGAACTTTATCACAATATGCTAATTTTTTGAGAAGGACCTGTAGACAGTTAGCCCTATGATGGGACAAGTCAAATTCATTTTGCTAGAGACGCACTCAGACTTTAGTCCTTAATGTAGAATGTTACTTTGCTGGAGAAGCTAAGACAAACACATCTGTAAGGTATTTAATAACTGAGAAACCCATAAACTGATGAGGAAATATGACAGAGTTCAATCTGCATGTACAGCATCAAGGTTTTAAATTATATATGACAGGGAACCAAATTTTCTAGTAATCATTTAAAATGTTTTAATCAATATTTCTCAAAATTTTGCAAAGGCCTTTTGAGGGTTTTTGGAGGGATTTGCTTAGTTTTTTTCTGTGATTTTATTTCCAGTTGTTATACAGGGTACTGTGTCAGCTTTTAGCAAATCATTAATCTGTCTAAAAGTGGTCAAAAAGCAAAGAAAATCCCTTAAGAAGAGAAAAACAAAACTTTTAGAGAGTGGTCTGATTTAGAGGATAAGAGCTGTTTTTTCAAACTTCATAAGAATGATGTGAGCTTTAAAAGAAATTAAGAAAAAAAACCTGTCAAATTTATCCAAGGCATTTTTATCCACAACAAACTTAGCTAATCAATTGAAGATTTATTAAGGAATTCATCATTATCATGGATCAATATTTCTTTTTACTGTAAATGAACCACACAAAATTACTGTAATAAAAAGACTGTTGTTCTCTTCTCCCTAATGAGAGAAAAATGTGACATTTGAAACAATCTGAAGCATGTTAGAAGTGCATTTTAAAAATGTGGCACTTGCAGAGCATCAGATGTTGGCAGAGCAGCTGCACACTGAGTTGTCTCTGTGTCGGTGTTGGCTATCTGGCTGCCGGGGTGGTGTGTTTATGTGTGCTGGGGTTAGGGCCACATCCACGCTGCAGCCATACACACTGACATACTCTCCTATACACACACATAAAAACCACAGAGACTCTATTGATTCTGGCTAATCAAGACAGCAACATTGGGGTGGTGGATGCACATCCCGTGTGTGTGAAGTCAACACATTCCCCACATTCCTGCATTTCCCAAAGAAGCCACTACAGGCCTTCGCTCTCTGCTGGGGTTTTTCTGCGCCTTAACTCAGCTGCCCCTCTTTGTGTTTCTAAAGCACTTTGTGTTACACCCAACTGTGTGCAAAGTGCTCTATAAATAAAGCTTAATACAGGTCCTTCTCAAAATATTAGCATATTGTGATAAAGTTCATTATTTTCCATAATGTCATGATGAAAATTTAACATTCATATATTTTAGATTCATTGCACACTAACTGAAATATTTCAGGTCTTTTATTGTCTTAATACGGATGATTTTGGCAAACAGCTCATGAAAACCCAAAATTCCTATCTCACAAAATTAGCATATCATTAAAAGGGTCTCTAAACGAGCTATGAACCTAATCATCTGAATCAACGAGTTAACTCTAAACACCTGCAAAAGATTCCTGAGGCCTTTAAAACTCCCAGCCTGGTTCATCATTCAAAACCCCAATCATGGGTAAGACTGCCGACCTGACTGCTGTCCAGAAGGCCACTATTGACACCCTCAAGCAAGAGGGTAAGACACAGAAAGAAATTTCTGAATGAATAGGCTGTTCCCAGAGTGCTGTATCAAGGCACCTCAGTGGGAAGTTTGTGGGAAGGAAAAAGTGTGGCAGAAAACGCTGCACAACGAGAAGAGGTGACCGGACCCTGAGGAAGATTGTGGAGAAGGGCCGATTCCAGACCTTGGGGGACCTGCGGAAGCAGTGGACTGAGTCTGGAGTAGAAACATCCAGAGCCACCGTGCACAGGCGTGTACAGGAAATGGGCTACAGGTGCCGCATTTGAACCAGAAACAGCGGCAGAAGCGCCTGACCTGGGCTACAGAGATCAGCACTGGACTGTTGCTCAGTGGTCCAAAGTACTTTTTTCGGATGAAAGCAAATTCTGCATGTCATTCGGAAATCAAGGTGCCAGAGTCTGGAGGAAGACTGGGGAGAAGGAAATGCCAAAATGCCAGAAGTCCAGTGTCAAGTACCCACAGTCAGTGATGGTCTGGGGTGCCGTGTCAGCTGCTGGTGTTGGTCCACTGTGTTTTATCAAGGGCAGGGTCAATGCAGCTAGCTATCAGGAGATTTTGGAGCACTTCATGCTTCCATCTGCTGAAAAGCTTTATGGAGATGAAGATTTCATTTTTCAGCACGACCTGGCACCTGCTCACAGTGCCAAAACCACTGGTAAATGGTTTACTGACCATCGTATCACTGTGCTCAATTGGCCTGCCAACTCCCCTGACCTGAACCCCATAGAGAATCTGTGGGATATTGTGAAGAGAACGTTGAGAGACTCAAGACCCAACACTCTGGATGAGCTAAAGGCCGCTATCGAAGCATCCTGGACCTCCATAAGACCTCAGCAGTGCCACAGGCTGATTGCCTCCATGCCACGCCGCATTGAAGCAGTCATTTCTGTAAAAGGATTCCTGACCAAGTATTGAGTGCATAACTGTACATGATTATTTGAAGGTTGACGTTTTTTGTATCAAAAACACTTTTCTTTTATTGGTCGGATGAAATATGCTAATTTTGTGAGATAGGAATTTTGGGTTTTCATGAGCTGTATGCCAAAATCATCTGTATTAAGACAATAAAAGACCTGAAATATTTCAGTTAGTGTGCAATGAATCTAAAATATATGAATTTTAAATTTTCATCATGACATTATGGAAAATAATGAACTTTATCACAATATGCTAATATTTTGAGAAGGACCTGTATATTGATAAATATTTTTGTATTACAAGTTTTGTTTATATTAAGTCAATCATTTTTAATCAGTTGAATATTCTGGCCAACAGCGATGAACAGGCCTTGCATTTTGGACTTTCAAAGTAAAAGTTTACAAATATTCATTAAAATTAACCTCTAAACATTTCTTAGGGCAGCTTATAGCAAAAAGCCCCTGTAGTACTAAAATAATTAAACCAGAAACGTAAAATTGATTGTTGACCTTTCAAAATAATTCCTACACATACTCTTCAAAATAAAAGTCTCAATCTTTCAAAACAAGATTCCACTCTACAAGTGAAACTATACAAGGCATGAAAAAAGTGACTCTGTTCACCTTTCAAAATACATCTCATAGAGACTTTACAAAATGAAGGTTGAAGTTTAATTATTCCAAGGACCCAACTCAGCAACAAACCTTTATATTGGGCCAGGGTTTGCCCATCAACATTTCTTTAAGAATCTTCCCAATTTTAAATTTGCTACTCAGTGGACATCAGAAGGTAGACTCATTCTTGATACAGTTGACCACTAAGAAGAGGTTAGATTTTGAGAGTTTGAGTCTGTGACGACTTTAATACTACCCTAGCCCAGACGTGAAGTGTCCTCAACTGCAAAGTGTCATTTCATGACCAGCGTACTGAGCCCAGAGACACGACACCAATTAAATGAGATACACAAGCTGTAGAGGACCCGACCAAAAACTGATCTGATCCTTTAAGTTCTATTGAAGAAAAACATTCTGGGGCTTTCTCAGACTGGAGAATGAAGAATGAGTCATGCCATATAAAAAGAAAGGCAAATATGATGATAACTACAGTGGAAAGGCCAAACACATGCTTCTAATCGTCATAATGCGAAAGTTATTTGTTGCACTCATTCGCTATTTATAAAAGATGCTGAGGTCTGAGGTTCAATATGGTTAACTGACTAAAAGCATATTTAGTCAGGCACAAATAATTAGAATTCAACTTTATTTTAATATATGTCCTAATCAGGCACCCACATGATTTGGTGACACCAACAACATCGTTAATGCAGCTAAGGAGCATAGGCTAATGAGTTTATGAATTTAATCACCCCAATTATTGGTCTTTAAATTATCAGAACATTGAAAAATATATGAATTACTGACACTAAACTTCCGAACAACATGAACTAATAACAAATTCATCAGTAAATAAAAGCAGGTCTTTATTTATTTAGGATCTTCAGTTCTTCAATTATAAGGCATTTTCTGTGCAGACAGCTGATGTGGAAAGAGCATTTGCAAAATGACAGAAGTGTGAAAGAGCATGACTTTTTACATGTTTCCAAAATCCAAGTTACATTTTAGAGGGAAGGAAAATATGTCAATTGAAGCAATGAATAAATGTCGGAAGACCCTCCTTCACCTTGTTTTACAAAGCTCCAAGTCCTAAAGCCAGAATCAAGAGAAGGTTTCCAGAAGAAGGGGACTGTAACCATAGAAACTCTGTTTGCATTTCCCAGTGAGCAATTTGAGGACGTCTGGCTGTCAGCTGGAATTCAGACAGTCAATTCAGAACCATGCACCATTCTGTCTGGAGAGCAATTGTCTACGTGGGGCAGCTCAGTGAACGACATTCTAGGTGCATTTCCGTTTAAGTGAAAGGGCAGACAGAAAGAGCTGGGGCCTCGTCGTCTTAACACTACAAAGAACTCCTGTAGCCGCACCGCTTCCTTAAATGCGTTTTATTTGAGCTCTTGGAAAATGGCAGGTCTTCATTTAAAGCAGGGAGGTTTAGGCTGCGGTTTACATGTCAATCAAAATCAGGAGTGTGGTTTGAGAGTCGGACTTTATGCTGCGTGCCCTGTCACAGGGCTGTATTCAGATCCATCTTCAGACCGCTCAGTCATAGCGAGCTCCTCTGCTCGAACACAGGGGCCTTTCACATTGACCTTGACACATGGCCACCCCATCACCACAGGAGCCAATGTAGAGGAATCCACCCTGACTCTGATATCAATCTCCTTTTACCTTTTAGATAAATAGTTTCATCTCCAGGCTGGAAGAGACTAATGCACATCATATGGCACTGGTTTTATCCCTGTAGCCTGACCAGAACATATAGGGGTTGGACAATGAAACTGAAACACCTGTCATTTTAGTGTGGGAGGTTTCATGGCTAAATTGGACCAGCCTGGTAGCCAGTCTTCATTGATTGCACATTGCACCAGTAAGAGCAGAGTGTGAAGGTTCAATTAGCAGGGTAGGAGCACAGTTTTGCTCAAAATATTGAAATGCACACAACATTATGGGTGACATACCAGAGTTCAAAAGAGGACAAATTATTGGTGCACGTCTTGCTGGCGCATCTGTGACCAAGACAGCAAGTCTTTGTGATGTATTAAGAGCCACGGTATCCAGGGTAATGTCAGCATACCACCAAGAAGGACGAACCACATCCAACAGGATTAACTGTGACCTGGCCACTATCCTGCAAGAAGAATGGCTTAAAATCCCTCTGACCACTGTGCAGGACTTGTATATGTCATTCCCAAGACGAATTGACGCTGTATTGGCCGCAAAAGGAGGCCCTGCACCATACTAATAAATTATTGTGGTCTAAAACCAGGTGTTTCAGTTTCATTGTCCAACCCCTGTATGTCCCCATGAAACCATTACATTGCACGTACTATCAAAAAGGAGCTAATGTTTAAGCTCTCCACTTTTACTGCTTTTAAATAAACACTGATTTGTTTTTAGAGATCACAACATTAAAAAAAACACTCAAGGGAATAAAAAAAATTTATTCTCTACAGTAAAACATGTTTTTCCTTTTTTGGTTCATCTTTGTTTTGCTATTGCAGAGCCTGAAAAAAAAAATCAATTCAGGCATTAAGTTGCAAATATTTTTTAAACAAAATAAGAGTCTATGAATTTACACATATTTCTTAAGAAAACAAATACAGATCTATACATCTTTTTTTGTTTTTTTTTTACAAAGCACACAGTTTCAAAATGTACAATATTATTTCACATTTTATACATACCAAATGGGACCTTTGCTACATTTAAAAATTTGAAGCTCCTCATATCTGAGAAGACCATCACGTTCAGCTTCCATTGCATGATGCTTTGTAACATTTTCAATCTCCATACTCTAAGAGCCACAGGAAAGCTGAGTGAAGATTGGGACAGTTTGTCAGTCTCTTTCTCATTGGCTTGAACTTTCAGTATAGCTCTCCTCAACAATCAAAGAAAACTTGCTTTGTTTGCAAATGTGGGCAGCTAAATCAGTCAGTCAGTCAGTGTCCACATGGCATGGGTTGATCCCCTGCACTTGTGCCTCGTGATACAACCACAGGAAGTCTTTATAGCGAGGAGCACATCCCATCCAGGCCTCCCCAAACCTCACTGTCCCTGTGAAAAGGAACTCTCCCTCTCCAGACTTCACCCTACACTGCAGGGGCATTTTAATGTTGCCTGTCCAGCTCCGTACCCTCACACCCCCAGACACAAAGACATGGGTCTTCTGCCTGTAGAGGCGACTGATCTCCACAAAGACCGATGAGCTCTCCTCCTCCGGATCCACCCTCTTAATGATGCCTCGTGCCACTGCAGCCAAACAGGAATGCAACAACAAATTGGTTTTATTAGCTGATCTGTGACTGACTTGTCTGAAACTCAAATATCTGATCAGTGAATGGACGATAAACAAGGCTAGCAGGTCCCCAATAATAACAATTCAGTGAGGGTGCAGTTACTAATTGAAGAATCAGTGAAGTGTTTACGTGTCTGCTGTTCATTCAG
The DNA here is from genome assembly GCF_021462225.1 of Girardinichthys multiradiatus. NCBI lineage: Eukaryota > Metazoa > Chordata > Actinopteri > Cyprinodontiformes > Goodeidae > Girardinichthys > Girardinichthys multiradiatus. Next base: position 26,646,946 of record NC_061818.1, read on the forward strand.
GCTCCAAGAGAGCAATACATTCTGCGGATAACTATTTACTGTTATAAATATAAATCAACAGTGAGACTAATCACACTAACCACTGAAGTAAGAGTTCAAAATAATTCCACAACCATTCCTTGCTTTAAAAATGGTAAAAACCAGTTTCAGTTTGATTCTCTCTCACACAGTGTGATGTTGCCTGCAATGTAAAATAACTCACTAATCAAGGCAGATTTTGTTATAGTTATTTAAGAAAAAAATCAGAATCTGCCTAAATCAATAAAGGCAGGTCAAAGCTTTACAAAAACCGTAGATTAGAAATTGGCCACAACGCTCTGATTGGTGCAGCCCTTCTTATACATCATAACCAGAACTTACCAAAATCATTAGTGCAGACTGCTAGAAGCATCTCAGCATCAGTGCAGCAGGGCTGACAGGGTGCTAGGTGAAAAAAGAGAACAGGGTAGATAAGTCAATGTTTATCAGGGTGCTTCAACAGAAAGAGAGATGTACAGGTTTCCATTTAAGTGAACAAAAACAGCTTCAACTCGACCAAACACTGTCACCGTATTCTCCTTCCCAACAGATGATTGTAACAAAAAAAAAAATAATCTGCTAATCAACTGCACAATATATGGAATCGCAACATCAATTTTATATTCAAGCGCCTTGAATGCAATTCTCCATGCCAATAATATAGAAATTCTTGATGCCAATACTCGATATATATTTTTAGAGGCAGAGATGCTAAAGCTCGCAAAACGCGGTGCGGACAAGCTTGAAAAAGGAAAACAAAAGAGTGAGTCAATTATAATCGATATGGTCATGGTAATATTTAGCAATTACATGTTTTCCTGATATTGTGCACCCCTACAGATAATAGTAAATGCGTTAAGCATTGCTTATTGAATATACTGAATTATGCATGTCTTGCTGTACATTTAAGGCTCACAGGACCTGTTCAGTTAGTAACCCCCACCACAAGTGCCCCCCACCCATCCCCAAAACTGCGTGACAAATACAGACCAGATGAAAATAATAGGCAGCACAGTAAGGAGGAGTGGCCTGCATCCTCACTACTTAACTTTAAAAGTGAAAAATTACTTTAGAAACAGCAATTTCATTCAGGTTCTACATTACAAAAGATCCATAAAGGGGTATGATCTGATAACTAGAGGGCAGATGTATTGGAGAAAAAACAACAGTGTCTACCACGAACTGAAAAAGTCTGATGCAGAAAGCATTTCACCTTTGACTGGTGGCTGAAGAGAAGCAACTCCATCAACCAACCTCCAGCAAGTTTTCAAGCAGGAGAAAGGGCACTAAATGGGACTAATGAGTAGTTGTCGCAGGTGGACCCACAGCCAGACAAAGTTAAATGCCTTCATTAACCACAGGCTCACTCGTTTTTTCTTGGTGGCAGGCTAGTACTCTGAAACAGGAGGTGGAGGTCCTAGTTTTAGCAGAGACAAGGGTCTGGAGTCTGTCGAGGCAGCAGTACCGCCTATCAGTCCAAAAATACTGTTAAATCAGGTCAATCATCTCTGTTGGAAATCACCCAACTCTACAAGACGAAGCACAAATTTACATCAAGTTAAGAAATATTGCATCAGAAAAAAAGGCTGAAAATTCTAAAATAGTAAAGGTGTACTCCCATTCTCTTAATTTCCAAGGCTTGAGCCTGTTTTAAGTCTGCTTTTTTGAAGTAATGACTGCAGGAGTAAAAGGTATACATGTCAGCTGGAGCAGAAACACAAGGCACCACAACATCACTGAAGAGATCAAGGGTCAAACAGCCACAAGCCTGGATGACTCGCTAACAGCTGGACAGACTGTGGACTTCAAGAGAGCAGACCTCGCCCAGAGCCTTGGAGTGGAAAGCACTCTTGCTTTGAAGTGAGTCCGAGTACTGCCGTGGCATCAGGCGGAGCCACGAGCCGGGGCCTGGACCGGGGTGTTGCCCTTCCTGCAGAGCACAGCCGAACCGAGATGAGCGGAGCTCACATGTGAAACATGAAACAACCACAGGAATGGGCCAAGAGCCGAGTCAGCGTCTCCATCTGCCCCGTTCGCTCTGATCAGAACCATTTCATAGAAGCAGAGAGCGGAGGAGGATGGGAGGGGTGCAGAAGCACATTAGAGTCAATGCAACATCTGGGGCCAGATGCATTCCACTGTAATGGAGCAAAACTTGCTAATACCACTCATAAGTGACAAAAACCACTTCAAACAGCCAGAAGGAAACAGGGGAGATATATGAAGGGGAAAGGAATGAAAAGCAAAATAGCAAGATAATAAATAGTCATAAAAGAAAATAAGAGATAGGAAATAGTCATAGGTGAAGGTGGCTGAGGGAGCGATGGAAAGAAAAAAGTAGGGGGTAAACAAGTATATATGTTCCCTCAAAGTTCCTCCCAACATCTGGTTGGAGATGCATTCCAGCAAATTGGTGAGCAACCCAATCCAAGCACAGCGGGTCAGAGGGAGGAAGAAGAGAGAGGAAAGAAGGAAGAAATACAGCAAAGACAATGAGAAGAAGCAAAGGAGTAATCAATCTGCCTGCTCAGGCCTCACATGACACAAGACCACTGTCTTTGTCAATCACCACAGTGCTACCTCATGCCACATTACAGCCACAGATCATGCTCCAGAGGAGGACCGAGCACACTAATGTGGTCAAACCCACTGCAGAATCCCCTTCTGCTTTTTAACCCACAACTGTGCCAAGCAGTGACGCAAGATTTGGAAACACAAAACCAGAGAGCCGTAAAAACACATGTGGGTCCGACACTGCTCAAGTTTTGCTTTAGGTGGAAAAAACAACAGTTGCGCAGCTTGAAACTGTGCAGGTCTGGCAGGTACCCAGCATGAAAACATATGGCTGTTTTTCATTGGAACACACACACACACACACACACTCTTGTTTTGCTATATGTAGTGAGGACCATGTGTTGACTCCCATTGACTTCCATTGATTTTCAGTCATTTTCAACCCTTTCTATGCCCTAACCCTGGCATTAACCCTAAACCTAACTATTACCAGTGCTTACCTAACCCTCACCTTAACCTAAAGTCAATTCACACCTTAGTCCTAAACCTAACCGTTAGCAAAATAGGTCATGAGGACCAGCAAAATGTCCTCACTTTGGTACAAATGGTCCTCAATTTGATGGTGAAATCGGGAAAATGGTTCTCACTGTGATGCCAAGACAGGAACACACACACACACACACACACACACACACACACACACACACACACACACACAGGCTATCCAGAAAAAAAAATAATAATAAATAATAATAATAACCGATTGCAGCAGAATAGAGCAACAGGGCAGTTGTGAAACAAGCAGAGGTGTAATGTTTTTATTAAAACTCTGTCAGGTTTTAATCTTTTTCTTTGTTTTCCTCCAAAACTAAAAGAGAAACTGAATCTGGCTAGAGTGCACTGTTGAGGGAATGATTACCGTCAAACCTAATAAAGGTTTTCACCAGCAGATGGCTGTATTTAGCGCTGAGTGCACACCACAGTGACAAAGAAAACAAGCAGGCATGGGTCAGTATGAGATTCTCAAAGTATGATGACCTTGAGTTAAAAAAACAATTTAGTTGGTAAACCTGATTACTTTTATTTGAAAACAGAAAAGCAGCAATTAACTGCTAAAATATTATTACAGATTGATTTTTAAAGTTATGTTATCTATAACATGTATTTAATATTTAGATTTTCATATACATAAGCATAAATATAGAATAAACTACTGCTGAAGTATGAGTTTCCAAGTACTTTTTGTGCTGGAGACCTTTTGTTGTTCTGCTCTTTATAGAGAAACACACGGTCATATTAAAATATTAATTAGCCAGGCTATCCGTTCATGTAGCTAGCCTCCAGTCCTCTGCTTAACAGATTTAAAAGCTGTTGCCTAGTTAAGAGAGACATGGTCTTTAGTTTCAACACTATAACGGTCTGCGTTTTTGAGATTGGAAATATTTCCAAACAGCTAAGTTTGTCTTTCTGTAGGCGAGGGGAAAAAAATGTGGCAGCCTGTCTTTAGCCAGCAAACCAATGGTGGACAGCAACAGGTGGAGGAGGGGCAGTGTTGCATTACTCTATACACAGAGAAAACTCAGGTCACTCCAGCATCTCATTATAGGACTTTAAGGATTAAAGGAATGTATGATGGATAATCTTGGGGGGTTTGTAACTTTTTAACTTTTTAAATCATTAGTATACATTAATACCTTATATCTGATACCTAGAATCAATTTCACACACTTATTATACCTCATAACATCGCTAAGCACAAGTTCATCACAACTGCTGCAATACAGAACACAACAAACATCTATCTTACCACCAGGTGATTGTGTCTCCGCCCTCAGCCTGTCGTTGACCAGCTCGTACTGGAACGCCGTAATCCGCCGGCTGATGTCCGTACGCGGGATGGCCTCGATAAAGAGGGCCCCCTCTCGGATGCTAAAGCAATGCACCTTCCCCTGAGCCTGGTCCTGCTCACGCAGCAGCAGCTGCAGCTTGCCACTGCGGTCCAAGTAGATGTTCGTCCCAGTGGAGTCCTTGGAGGGTTTAATGCAGACAGAGAGGCGGGCCGCTGCAGGCGACACGGTATTGGGCCGCAGGTTGACGATGACGGCTCCAGTGGGGTAGAGCCACTCCAGAGAGCCCTGTGAGCAGCGCAAATAGACCTGCTCCACATCCCTGGTGTGGCCTTCATGGGTCAGCCCACTATATGTGGCAGAAGAGGTAAAAAGTGAGCTGAAAATCATCATTCCAGTGAAGAATTGGGAAAAACCATGTTTTGCTTCATCCAGACTGTAATGACAGTACATCACATTCCTTCTAAAGCATTAAGGCTGTGCGCAAGACTGGCTGCATGACCAGTCACGAGCCAAAGCAGCCGACATGACCTCAGCTCTAACACACTCTCCCCATTCCACATTGTTCTGCCCTGAGCTCTGGCAAAACGCACCACTGGCATTTTGCCTTTGGGAAGAGTTTGGAGGCTGAAGTGGATGAATGGAGGGGACACAGGGGCTTCTGGGCAGACAACAGCAGCAGCAACAGCAGCTAGGCCTGCTGCATGCAAGTGCAAATGCCGGTCACGCACCAAACCTCCCCTTGGTTTCAAACCACCAACAAAGAGAGTGGAAGAGACTTGTCCGGGCAGCACTTTGGACTTTGGCGCCAGCACGACCAAATCACTCCCTCCACAACTTAATGCCTGGTCAGGGGGTTGAAAACTCCAGTGTGTCAGTCATTCCGTGGCAAAGCCAGAGGCAGGAAGCCATCGGCATACACATGCCAAGCTTGTGGTTGAACTCTGGGGGCGAGAAACGCCCAATGTTCTGAAAAGGAGACACTGAAATTCAAATTTGCCATAGATCTGAAGTAACCAAAGGCACATGCTGAGCAGATGCAGCTGAAGCCCCATAACCAGGCTCACCTCAGCATGCCTCTAATTAAGTACTATCTAAGTTCATCAGTTCTGCATACAATTAAAGGAGATTAGGCAAGAATCTCACTAATGAATAACAGATCATTAGTTGGAGGCTCAAAGCAGGGCCTAGCCCTCCTTGTTGGTGGATAAAAACAAAACCACTCTTATGGCAGTTTCTGAGTGCAACACAAAAAGGATGTGAAATTTCCATAGTGTAATGCAGTCAATCTTTTTCAGTCCCATGTGATATGTAACAACTGAAGTAAGATTTACAAAAATAATCAGTTTTAGGTCCAAATATCTATATACATAAATAAAAATTAAATGGACCAAATCTGCTAACTTGTTGCGAGTGAAGGGTCATGCTACTTCACAGTAAGAGCATAAATCATTTTGCCTTTGTAAATGTAAAGTTTAAAACAGCGTATACAAAATAGCATTTTCTTTATTTATGCGTCATATGGTTAAAACGTATCTCTTCTTTGAGTTTCGGTCAGTCATTTCAACTTGCAGCCAGCAGCTCGCTCTCGCAGCCGCTTGAATTGAGCATTTTCAGGTGGGATTTTATTCAGAATAAAGCCAGAGAGACTCACCTGCCCTTCCAGCTGCACTGGTCGCTCGAGTACTGGCAGAAAGAAATCCGGCAGAGAAGGAGGAGAAGCAGAAATGAGGCCAGCATCGGAGAGAGCATGTTTATCTCGCCTCACTGTGCCTCTTTTCTCTGCTGAAACTATGTGAAAGTCCACCGCCGTCTGTCCGGCCACATAGTGTTTCCATGTGCTCCGCTCCGCTTCGTCTGCTCTCAGGGGTCACTATATTTTGTTTTCTGGAGTTTCAGCGACATGAAAAGTCTCTTTTCGGTCACAGACGAAGCGCTCCCTACGTTCGGCTCTTCGCTAACTGTGGACTGGTTTCGGCTCGGTCTCTGCCTCCGCATCCCTGATTGCGCTCTACGTCACACCCGTTCGCTCAAACAGCTGCGTTCAAGCGCTCACCTCGGGCTCGGACATACCAGATTCATTGAGCAAAATTACTCTTGTGTTTTAAAAAACTTTGATCTATAAGCCGTAACCAGAGGTAGGTAGAGTTGCCGGTAAGTGTATCCAAGGATAAGCAACAATACTTACAAATATTTTTACTCTAGTAGTATTTGGTGAAACGTTAAGCACTGACACAGATTATTTTTTAATGTAATCAAACAAAAAACATTATTCTATGCGCAAATTCATTCAAAAATAAACACTAATTAGAACACGAGGCCGAGCAGATAGAAGATAACTTTAGAAAACAGAGGCTTGTGAAGATACAAGAAGTCTCCCTTCACAATAATCTGTGTGTGTATTTGTGTGTGCCTGTTGGGTTAAAACACACTTGTTCTTCCTACAGTGAAGTAACCAAAGGGGGGTAGAGAAGCCAAAACATCGCACACAAACAGGAGTACTTCAAAATAGTATGACAGAAGGCAAAAAATATATGATGGAGTAAAAATATGCAAGCAAATGTAACTTATTCCTATTGTGATTGTTGGTCTCTGCAGCTCCTCCAAAGTTATCATAGTCTTCTTGGATGCTTCTCTGTTTAATTCTCTGCTCGACTGGTCAGTCAGTTGGACGACCAGTATGCGGGAGAACTATTTCCTGTTTATTTTGGAATGATGGATTGAACAGTGCCCATTGAAATGTTTAAATCTTGGAATATCGTTTTATAACCTAACCTAATCAAACTTCCTCACATCTTTATCCCTCACCAGTCTGTGTTCCTTGGACTTCATGATGCTGTTTGTTCACTGATGTTCTATAACAAACGTCGGAAGCCTTCATGGACGAGCTGTATTTACAATTAAATTAAATATAACACAGGTCTACTCATGGGCTGCACGGTGGCGCAGTTGGTAGCACTGTTGCCTTGCAGCAAGAAGGTCCTGGGTTTGGTTCCCGTGCAGGGGTCTTTCTGCATGGAGTTTGCACGTTCTCCCCGTGCATGTGTGGGTTCTCACCGGGTACTCCGGCTTCCTCCCACAGTCCAAAGACATGCCTGTTAGGTTAATTGGTAACTCTAAATTGCCCTTAGGTGTATGAATGAGTGTGTGTGTGGTTGTTTGTGTGTTGCCCTGTGATGGACTGGTGACCTGTCCAGGGTGTACCCTGCCTCTCGCCCGTAGACTGCTGGAGATAGGCACCAGCTTCCCCATGACCCACTATGGAATAAGCAGTAGAAAATGACTGACTGACAGGTAAACTCATTTACTTATTAGATAATCATGAAGGCAACTGGCTGCACTGGAGTTAATTTTATTCTTTATTTTATGCTTATAGAGGGTTGTATACAAATACCCAACACACTTATTGGATTTTTATTTATAAAAAGTTTAAAAACCATGAACCATTTTCCTACTTCCACTTTTTCTGATAAAATGTATTACTGAACTGTAGTTAAATATTCATTTTTAAATGATAAACCTATTTTATTTTTTTAAAAACCATGAGAACAAAACATTTGCAGTGGTATGTCAACTGAGCAGGTAACAAATGGGCATGAAATACAAAATTGTTGCCAGGCTACGGATCTTTTAATTTTAAGTTCGTTTTTCAGATGTTTGTTGGAATGCACAATTTCAGTTAAATTCAGTTAAATGTCTCCAGTTTAAGAACCTTGAATCTACATGAATCTACATATCTACAATACCTAAAGAGCTTGAATACAAAGTTCATGCACGAAAACATTAAATTTAATCTAGACAGTAACTGCCAATTATATTGTTTTAGACAACCTGCCTAACTTACTTCACTGTAGGTTACAGACAAATGGTCTATTTTTAAATTTGTCAAACCTCACTGCTGGTAGCAGTTTCCTGTCATTGCCTTGCCAGTAATAATAGTCATGGTTTTCTTTCGTATCGGTTCCTGACAGATCTCTCACTCAACCAGATATAAACTGGTTGTGTGCTTCTAGACTTGTGAATGCTCTGATGAACCTGGCTATGAAGCTGAATTCACGGAAAACACCAAGTTCACCGAGTCATGGTATGAAAATGTTCTACAGGTGCTAATAATTTGGCTTCATTTGACCTTTGAAGTCAGGTATCGGTTTAATCCACTGATAACTTTGAAACTTGGTTTATGCAACCCCCTATATTTACTTAGTAGCTAAGTACCTTTGACAGTTGTTTTCTTCAGTATCCCCACGTCTCCAAGGTTGGCTGTTGATTTATTCTGGGACTCTATAGAAGCCATGAGATAATAAAAACTACTGGACTGGTGGACATGAAGTCTTTCTGTCTACTTGTCAGCAAAAGCACATCTTTTAAACAAGTTAAATATTTATCAAGTGTTGAATTTATTAAAAAAATACAGTTTGGTGATACATCACTGTTTATAGCTAAATGGAAAAAAAAAAAAAAAAGTGTAATTTATTCCTCCCTGGAAATCCATAGTTTTAGGTTGTGCTGGGACTTGTTTTTCAAGTCATTTGTAAAGTTACCTTGCTGATCAAGGAAAACTGCAGTTCTTATTTTTTTGCATGTTTGTCCCACTTAAGTGTTTTATATCATCAAACAAATTAAAATATTAGCCAAAGACAAGACAAGTAAACACAAAATGCAGTTTTTAAATGAATGTTTTGATTATCAAGGGAGACAAAAAATCCAAACATACATGGCCCTGTGTGAAAAAGTGATTCAGAAAAAGATCATCATACCAACAGTAAAAATATGCTGGTGGTAGTGTGATGGTCTGGGGCTGTTTTGCTGCATCAGGAACTGGAAGAGCTGTGATAAATGGAACCATGAATTCTGCTGCCTACCAAAAAATCCTGAAGGAAGGTCCAGCCATCTGTTTGTGACCTCAACCTGAAACAAACTTGGGTTGTGCAGAAGAACAATGATCCAGGACACATCAGCAAGTCCACCTCTGAATGGCTGAAGAAAAACAAAATGAAGACTTTAGAGTGGCCCAATCAAAGTCCTGATCTGAATCCTATTGAGATGCTTTGGCATGACCTTAAAAAGGCAGTTCATGCTCGAAAGCCCCCCAATGTGGCTGAATCAGGACAATTCTGCAAAGATAAGTGGGGCATAATTCCTCCACAGTGCTGCAAAAGACTTGTTGCAAATTATCGCAAATGCTTCATTGCAGTTGTTACTGCTAAGGGTGGCCCAACCAGTAATTAGGTTGAGGGGGCAATCACTTTTTCACACAATGCCATGTAGATTTGGATTTTTTTTTTCTCCCTTTTTAATAAAAGCCTTCATTTAAAAGCAGCATTTTGTGTTTACTTGTGTTGTCTTTGACTAATATTGAAATTTGTTTGATCAGCTGAAACACTTAAGTGTTACAAACATGCAAAAAATAAGAAATCAGGAAAAGGACAAACACTTTTTCCCACCACTGTATGTAGATTTAAGCCGAAATCCCCAGAGTATCAGTGTGGGTTTGTTTCTCATTTGACCACAACCCCAGTGATATCCGCTAACACGTCAAAATAAATTAACCAAAGCTGTATGTGTTGGTCAAGTAAACACAAAATGAGAGTCCCAAAAACACGAGGGAATAATGTCCCAAGATCCTCTGCTTTGAATTTTCTTCATTTGCAGTTTAGTGGGATTCAGAAAACCACAAAGCTCTCTTATTAAAACATCCCTGGCGGCTCTATGGTCAAGCAGTAGTTTTCGGATATTCTGTGAAATCATTCAATCATCATCAGTTACTTCAAACAACTGATCTACATCTCAGTAAAGTGAGTAAAATGAGTTCCAATGAGTCTGAAGTAAAAACACCTTAAAGCTCTGTTTCTGAGTGAATCAAGATCTGCAGGGACTT